>NC_088833.1:20383759-20406589 GCF_904066995.2 Poecilia reticulata | reverse complement strand
TAGAGCAAATTTAGTATTGTGGACTAGACAATCCAAAAATAAGTCATCCACTTATGTGGACAAATTTTTTCTCAGGTTCTAGGAGGATGATGGTTCTTTTTAGTCATTGGTATTTCTCTAGTTTTTTTCTTACCTTCTGTTCATTCAGGATAGCTACATCATAACTGCTTTGCTCTGCTGCTCAATGATCACCATGTTCAGTTGGTTTGCTTTCCTGTTTTGTCTTCCTGTATATGGAAGGCCCACAGAATTTAGCTTGTTCGTTTTCTACCACCTTGTGTGGCATTTCCCATTTTAAAGAGGTGTTTCAAGGTTATATTCCCTTCAGATGTTTCTTCACACTATTCTGGGTACTTGGTTGTGGCGTTCATGTATTTTATCATGCTACCATCTTGCATCTTGGTGTTAGCTACTAGATTGTCTCAGGGACTCATTGCATAGCATTCACTGAATATCTTGCTTGGTATTACAAATCTGAGTCGCTATTGCTCTGGTTCTAGGACCTGCTTATGTGCCATCATGAATACTGCCTCTGTGCTGTGGTTCAGTCTAAGACTTTTCAAATGGAGCTGTCAGTGCATATCTGTTGATTGTCTGGACCTTGTTTCTGTCATTGGACTTGCCTTACTATTTGTAAGTACAGTGGCTTGCAAAAGTATCCATAGCCCTTGAACTTTTCCATATTTTGTCACAACTGCAAATATATTTTCACAGAATTTTATGGAAAATAAAAGGTAAAAGTCCAGTATTCAGTCCCCTTCCCTAAATGCAACCAATTGTCTTCAGAAGTTGACTGCTAATGGTAAAAATTCAACTCCTCTATGACTGCCACAAAAGTTGGCTAAGAGAATATTGGGAAACAGCATGAAGTCCAAGGAACACACCAGACAGGACAGGGATAAAGTTGTGGAGAAGCTTAAAGCAGGCTTAGGCCATCTCACAGAGTACTGTTCCATTAATCATCTGGAAATGGAAAGAGCAAATGACACAGCTGTGAACCTACCAAGAAAAGGTCATCCACCTAAACTTACAAGCTGAGCAAGAAGAGCACTGATCAGAGATACAGCCAAGAAGCTCATGGTGGATCTGGATGAAATGCAGAGATATCCACACCTCAGGTGGGGAATCTGTCCACAGTATAACTATTAGTCATGCACTGCAAAAATGTGGTTTTATAGAAGAGTGGCAATAGAAAACCATGGTATAAAGAAAACTATAAGAAGTCCCTATAACTATGAGAAGTTGCAGTTTGCCAAAAGCCATATTGGGATACAGCAAAAATGATAAGACAAGACCAAAATGAACTTTTTGGCAAAAATGCAAAGCACTATTTGTGATGGAGAACAAACACTGCACATCAATCTGAACACACCTTCCCCACTGACAATATGGTGTGGCAGCATCTTGCTCTGAGGTGCTTCTTTTCTTCAGGGACAGGGAAGATTGTTAGAGTTGATTGTAAGATGGACTAAGCGACATACAGGGTAATCTTGGAAGAAAACCTGAACACACCTGAACCTGGAGTCTGCAAAAGACTTGAGGCTGGGGCAGAGGTTCACCTTCCAGAAGGACAACTACCCTAAACATAAAGCCAGATCTACAATGGAATGGTTTAAATAAAAACATATTTATGTGTTAGAATGGCAAAGTCAAAGTCTAGACATAAACTCAGAGATTCTTTGCAAGATCTGAAAACTGCTGACAAGTCAATTTATTTGTATAGCATATTTCAGCCACAAGGCCAAAGTGCTTTACATCAAAGAACTAAAAAGTCATATACATAAAATATATTGATACATCTACCAATGATTACGATTCAGAAACAACTGTAAATTGTGTGTGTTTTAGCCTTGATTTAAAGGAATTCAACTGTGTTGCAGTTTTCTGGAAGTTTATTCAAGATTTGTGGTACATTGAAGCTAAATTCTGCTTCAAAATGCTTGGTTCTGGGATGCAGAGCAGACCAGAATCAACAAACTGTTAGCAGTGGAATAGTTTGGTGAAAAAATTGCTTTATTATGGTTTATATTTATTTTAATCCATGCACATTCCACACATTTATTATTCATAATATTTTAATTAAACAAAATTTGATCAAAATATATATTAATTTCTGTATTTTTTAGGTGCCACATAAATTCCAAGTTGGTTTAGGCATCCAACTAACCTTTAAAATATTCAGTCTTATAGCACAGAGTAATCATATTGCCATTCTCATACCCAGTGTAAGAGTTGGCAATTTACACAATTCATGTGTGAAACAGCGACACGTGAATTAGAAAGACACTGTAGTAATTAGCAGGACCTTCCGGCAGACAACCAATCAGAATGAGAGGTGTGTGAATTCATGAGGTCCTGCTACTACCAAACCTGCCATAGGGGCGCTTGGTGATACACAGATTATACACAAAATCAGGTTTATGTGTATTAAACGGACATCTCGTTTTTTTTGCATTTTTGGGTTATTAGACCAATAGAAACCTTTCTACGCTTTTAGATTTTTGTCAAAATTAGCAGGACACCGCTCCTGTCCCGTTAATTCAAAATGTCCTGCTAGTGTTGTGTGTATTCTGACGAAATGTCCTGCTAAACCACATTTACCAACGCACACACACACACACACACACACACACACGCATTCAAGCATCCACAGCCCAATACACTGTCCCTGTTACTTTGATTCAGAAAGGAAAGGCAGTTTTTTTTGTGTGTTTTGTTTTTGCTCCATCCAGCTTTAAAACAAATGAAATGCAATTTTATATTCCATTTTTCTGTATGGTGTGCAAAATCAAGAGCTCATAAAAGTCCACAGATGTTTCTGAAATTGGAAGTTTATTTTATTAGTGGGGAAAATAACCCATCTAAAGGCCAAAAATAAAATCGCTTCACAGGACTTCAGTGGCTACAGTTGGAAACACGCTCATAATTGAAATCTGCCATGCAATATTTGACAAAAAGATAAAAGCAACGCCTCAATGTAGATTTTTAACGTATTTCTTTTGAGCTTCTTGTTGAAGAAACATTATATTCCTGTAGAGCAGGGTCTGCATTTCCAGTCTTCGAGGGCCGGTGTCCTTTAATTTTAGATGCCTCTCTGCTTCAACTCACCAAGTAATTAGTTTATTAGCAGGACTCTGGAGAACTTGACTGCTTTTTAAAGAGTAAGGCAACTATTTGACTCTGGTTGTTGGACCAGGAACATCTAAAGTGCAGGACACCAGGCGATTAGAATCGCAGACTCTTGACTAGAGCCTGATGTTTTCAAATGTGTTTTCTACACTCTAAAAAACTTGCCTATGGTGAACTCCTCAGTATTGTGAGATTTCTGAACCACAGGCATCCGTAATTGCCAAAATCCAAAAATCCATGAAATCATCAGAAAAAACACCTATTCTTTTTAATAGCTTAGCACCAAATAGACCATAATATGCATTAATGCAGTGAAATCCATCTTAGCACTACATAAGCTAAAGTCTTTCTTATCTCCACAATATCACAAGCAGCATTGTGCCTAAATATTTCAGTGACTCCCGCCACATTTCTTTTCAGTATTTGATAAATAAAGTGAATATGCAATTTTTCCCCAAATAATTTAGAGTTATGGTTGATAGAAAATTCATGATTAGGTGACTTCACAAATATTAAACCGCAAAATGGTCGAGGTCCACTCTTAGTTGCTCTGAAATTGCCCTTAGATATGAGTGTTTGGTTGCATGATTGATTGTCCTGTGTGTCTCTGTATTGCCTTAAGGATGGACAACCTATCCAGGTTTACCACGCCTTTCACCCAATGACCTGTGGAGATGGGCACCAAACTGCCATCACCCTATACCGGATGTTACTGGTATATATGAATTGGTGCTCTAGTTAGTAGAAAATCTAGGAGATCAACAGACATTAAGAATTATGTGATAGCAAAGGATGTTAATTGAGTGACAATGTCTTGTAATCAGGGAGTAACAAGACCTTAGAAAATCTTAGTTTCTTTAAATCCATCAGAACAGTGCTCTAAAAATACCTTAAGTATGACAAATATAGGATTGCAACCATACCCATTCATTCGTGTGTAACACAAATTAGTAAAGCTACAAATAAACATAGCCTATAGCATTTTCTCCAAGCATAAATACTGGAGCAGAAAAACAAAACACAGTTATAAAAATGGTCTTTCCAGCAAGGACAAATATAAGTTGACTATTTTTCTTTCTGTGAGACAGCATAGCATGAAGGGTTCAAAATTCTAAATATATTTAGCAAACCTTATATGATGCACTATCATTTATTTTTACTGAGAAGTACACTCCTTCAAATTGTAGCTCTGCTGGGCAGAACTTGGTTTTCAGATTAATCTAAAGATGAAAGCTTGTGAATGGAGTGCTTTTATAATACAATTCATATTGTCATGTTTCTCCCTAGACCAAAAAATAAAAATAAATGAAAAATCCTTTTGTGTTTAAGATGCTTCCACTTGCTTTTCTTGCTGCCTTTATCAGTACATAGAAAACATCTAATATTCATTCTGAAACTTCTTTAGTGACATACCGGTTCAGCCACCACAAAGGATTCTTCAGCAGATGTAATTTTATATTCTCCATTAGTGTCTGTGTGTGTGTGCATGTGCTGCATGTTCAAAGCTTGAAAGAGTGACAAGATGGCCCCCGAGAGTGCACAAAAGATTTATATGATTGCATCAAGCCTTGGCTTTAAAGTGCTGCAAGACTACTTGAAGAGGCAGAGTGTCTGAACTGGAATAATGGGAGGCTGAGATCAGATGCTGTTACCATGAGCCCATCTGCAATACCAGATACTTCTGATCACTCTGTAAACCGTCTTTCTTACACACTGTTAAAAGGTCCCCCGTGAGAATGAGAGCTCAAACGTGAGAGAATAAGATAGAAAGATGCGAAGAAGAGCTGTATTTCAGGGCACCGAACCGGGCTGCTGGACACTTGTAAATATTCTGCAGTTCACATATATTGCTTTTCACATGTTTAATGATCTCCGGTGACTATTTGACTCTGAGCTTTTTACAGCAGCAGAATATTTAAAGTACCTAATTCACACGGTCTATTCCAATATGCAGTAATATGAAATTATAATGCATTACAATCATAAGATCTGTCATAATGCATATCAATTCATGTGTTTAACAGATGCATGTGAAAGATTTCTTATTTTCTTTTGCATATATGTTTGTTCTCGTAGGCCTGAATCACTTTCCTTTTTTGCTTTAGAGATTTCCACGTTGACTCAAACTTGCTGACAAGCTGTGTGGGAGAGCACCCATTGAAAAAAAATACACATACTTGAAAACCAGCCACATTTTATACCCTAAATATTGTATTTACATCTTTTTCCGGATGTGAAGTTGTACAACACACTTCACTGAATTGTAAAATTAGATATTTGGATTCACAAGATAAACATTTGTTTTTTCTTGCCCAAAATTGTAAATAAATTGTTGATTTGCTGCAGAAATGAAATCACGTGAACAAGCTACTTGATTAAAATGAGAAAAAGAAAATTACAGTATCCAGTATCCAGGTGTTTAAAAATTAGGATCTTTAATTTTAAAACAAGATTTTAGTATTCTATTAAACAATTTGGCTGTCATTTCAGTGCTGCCCTGTGGAAGTCTGTTAAACACAGCACTTTACTTCCAACCACACATTATTCAAGACCCATCATCCACTGCGGTTTTCATCCACCTATTCAGTTTTTAATAATGAAAACAACATAAATATTTTCTGAAGCTAATGTTACACCTGAGATATTCTCGCAATTTTATTCTCATAGCCAATTATTGCACTGAGAGAATCCATCTTTCATGTCCAAGTCTTTAGTAAATAACCTGCCCTGATTATCAACACATTTGCTTGATTGAGGCTCCCAGACTATTTGGGCACAGCTCAGAAAATTGCTTTGGTCATTACTGAAATGAACGGGTTATGTTTCTTCCAAATACATAAGTTGCAAAGCTGATCAGTTGCATTTATGCCTTTTTTTGTATCTTATCCTCTTGGCCAGGATTCTAAATATTTGTGTGATTTATGACGATGAACATTTAAAATGTTATTTAAGAGACACATAAGGCAAGTTTCTTAAAAGTAAATGTCAGTAAGACTTTTGTCTAATGCAGAAATTCATAGGCCTTGAGCTTCTTCACAGTAATGAAGCCCCTATAAGATCTTCAAACGTTGGGATCATATTTTACAGCCTAACCCTGCTTTATTAACATTTACTAATTATGTGACTTTTGATGACAATTGATCTCTTGATTTTTGACAATTGAACTGGATTTTTGGGGTGTGAAGGTAGAATACCCTTTTTAAATTCTTTAATTGTAAATACTTGCAACTGTAATATTTTCCATCCAGGGTTTATCACATAAAATCCCCCAAAAAATACAATGAAGTCTGTCGTCACTTGACAAAATGTGAACAAATTCAAACCATTTTTTAAAGGCACTCTATATAAGGTGGAGGCAAAGAGACACATCTTTGTGATATTCTATGTGTGGGTGTGCTGTGTATATCTCATGGTGTGTTTTAGTGTCTAATTCTCAGTGACAGATAACTGGTTGGAGGAGCAGTGTGTCAGCTCTGTTTACCCAGGACAGGCCTCCTGGAAATTAGACCTAACTCATAACCACAGGCACCAATTGTCCTCCTTTCAACACAAACACACACAGACTCGCACAAAAACTCAAACCTATATGAAGAAATTTTTGAAATACAAGCATTTGCAGTGGAGGCAATATTAAACCGAAACACATGCAGGGGAATGAAAACTCAAGACCTTAAAGACACACACACACACACAAATACACACACACACACACACACACAGTTACCAGAAAACAACTTATTCAGTACCTGTCACCTCTGCTTAATAAATAAGAATTTGGTTTGTGTGTGTGTGTGTGTGTGTGTGTGTGTGTGTGTGTGTGTGTGTGTGTGTGTGTGTGTGTGTGTGTGTTGTAGGTGACAGATTTAAGGATTATTTGAATGTGGCCATGTGTGTGTACTAGTGTGAGAGAGAAACAGAGATGGGGAGAAGTAGAGGAGCGAAGCTGTCTAGATTAACCATTTAGTCTGTGTGGTCAGGTGCCTTAATGAAAACCAATAGAGATTCACCCCGCTTTAATGAACAACATACACACCTCACAGCTTCAATTTGCACCTGCAATAAGGCTCTGTCACTCAGTCGGCATTTGTGTGTGTGTATGACTCTTAACAGAGAATAAAATGTATGCAAGAGGATTTACTTTTGTCTTGCTTTTTATCTTTCTTTTTTTGTCATCTCTTTTCTTAGTGTTGGTTTTTCCATTCTCTTTCTAATTTACTTCCTATTTTCTCTTTTAAAATTTTGTATTTCTAGTATTGGATGGTCTTGTGAGTCTTGTGAAGTCAATCTGGCATGTGACACCCCTGATCTTGAGTCTGCAACCAGTAAACAACCTTGGCAATCAGAAGCCACCAAATTAATTACTGTGTGAAAGTTACACACACACGCTCAAACTTGACTCCATCGCAAATTCTAGATTTCTGCAGTCAAACAGGAGGATCTGTGTGTCCGATTTAAAACTAATCCTTAAGATGTTCGCAGAAAAACATGAGAATCTGCTTTAACAAAATCTTAGAGCTTGTCTGTGAGATCTCGATCAATGCTGGGGTTTTTTTTGTAATAGTTACATATTAAGCAGTATCATGTCAGAAAGAAACTTTATTGGAAAATAAGCTATAAATCTGTGGAAAACTTCACAAATTAAAAAAAAATATATATAACTACATTTAGATGTATAACAATCCATTATCACTTTTCTACAAATATAATACTGTCGCTGGTTCTGACCTCAAGCCAGTCAAAACTACAAAAACAATGTTGATGGCACAACTGTGACACAATATCGCGTATATGCAGCTGAAGTGCAGAATTTGTAAAGAAAACAAATCAATACAAACAACTACATAGAACAGCGGTTGTCTGTGGAGTTTTCCAGTTAAAGGTGGAAATACTTCAAATGAAAAATTGTATAAATACTATACAATCAGAAACATCATTTATTGTACCTCAAGTTGGAAATTTTCAGTTGTGCCCACAGCAAAGTATTAATCTTGGTTTTTGTGAAATAATTTGGTTTCAGTGTCCAAAGAAAATGAATAAGTATCCAAAGTAAAACTAGGATGTTTGAAAAAATTAAAAAAAAACATTGACCACTTGGGGAATTAAGGTTGGCTAATAATTTAATGGAATTGCTAAAATATTCCATCAGTTTCATTATACTTATTAAATTATTTAGCTAAACACTCATTTCAACCAGACTAAAAATGTATCATCATGCTGATAAATTGAACAAAAGTGGCAAAATTTACTAGCATTTTGTATGTAAATTTTATTTTTTTAAATCTTTTAGAGTAATTCATACACAGTTTGTGCTCATGTCAAATGTTGCTGATCCTTTGGCTTCTGCAATTTAATAATTGTGGTGAGAATCAGAAAGGCAAAGCAAATCTGAAGCAAAAACCTTTATCTGATTGTGATAAACTCAGCAGATGTTACTTTTTAGTTGATCTTGTTGATGCATTCGTTCGGTCATGTTTGCACTTAACTAGTCTGGTCGGGGCAATTTTAAATGATGGACTACTGCTTAAAAGTATTGTAGAAACAAGGAGGCTTTTAGATACAGCAGGCAGTGGGCAGCTTGTGTTACCTTTCTTGGTAAGCTCATGTAAAATAACAGTAACAGGTCACAGTGTGTTATCTGAACAGGTATTTGACCTGTCTGACCTGACTGTGTAATGACTAGACTGGCAACATGATATGTGATGACTGACTAATTTAGCAGCCAGACTCAGAAGGATAGAAGAAGCTGACTCCTCTCTGTACATGGAGAGAGACAACGCCACCTTTTCCCTCAGTATCACTTTCACACACAGTGATGCTCTTGTTCTTCCTCAGTATTGTAACGTTCTTGCTGTAGCTTTAACCCTAATTTTGCTGTCACTTTTCAAGCTGCTGTGGCACCACTATCTCCTAATGCACTTTTTGACATTTGTTAACAGAAATGAAAACGTGCTGAATTAGGACTTTATGTGACAGGCTAGCATGAAGTAGAACGTAATTTAGAAGCGGCAACAAAGGGATAGATGTCATGTTTTTTACGAGTAGAACAAAAAAGTTTCAGTGAAACCACCTGCCTTCAGAAGTAATGATTATGTGAAGATTTGTGAGGAGCTGAAAGCTAAAATTGCACCTTAACTCGTCTATGCATAGCGTAAAACAAAGTGGTGACAGTATCATGCTTTGGGGAGGATTTTCTTTACTGGGGTGGCTTCCTGGAGTTAATGGGAAGATAACTATCTTGATTATAGATGCAAGTCTAGCAGACTTTCCACAGCTATAGATGCAGCAAAAAGTGATTCAGAAGTCCACCTGATTTTATAATGCATGAAAAAAGGCAGGGAAACACAGAAGGACCCCATACTTTTCATGTTTAAATTTGTAAAAAAAAAAATAAAAAAAAAGTAACTACCGTATTTTCCGCACTATAAGGCGCACCTAAAAACCTTCAATTTCCTCAAAAGCCGACAGTGCGCCTTATAATCCGGTGCGCCTTACATATAGACCAATATTGAGCCACGATAGGTCTAGCATGCTGGGATAGTTGTCAGAACGCTGGTTTCTATTAAAGTTTGACTGACCTATTTACGTACCTCAGGTCGTCTGCAGGTCATTCTCAGGTCGTTCTCCACGAACATGCTGTGCGCGAACAGAGAAGGGTGACCATCGTCCGGCCACGCCCCGGCCAAGTCGCAGAAGGCTCTCCTTGCCCACCGGAGTCGGACTGTTTTGTTGATATTCACTTTAGTGCAGCTCCATCTAGTGGATGCATAACGTACCTCCAGCCTCTCCTGTAGCATCTATTCTATGCGCCTTATAATGCGGCGCGCCTTATATATGAAAAAAGTTTTAAAATAGGCCATTCATTGAAGGTGCGCCTTATAATCCGGTGCGCCTTATAGTGCAGGAAATACAGTATATAATGTATCATATAAATGAAAAATGAAAAAAAAAAATGTTTTTGTAATGTGACAAAATATGGAGCTATTTTAGTTGTTTGATATATAAAATCACAAAACAATGAACACTTAAAATCTGCATTAAAACACTTCTTTGGTTTAAGCAAGTATTATATATATTTCCTGTTTAAATTGACTTGTTTACATTTACTTAAATTAATTTCTCTTTTTTTTTTACATTTAAGTGTCTTCCACAGAAAATATTTAAGCCTTTCTCTTTACACATGCTGACACATACAGGGACTGACTTTCACTTGCTTCTCAGGTACATGGCCAGACAGGTGAAACTCACACCAGCATCACATCACCTGAGCCGCTGATACACGCTGATGCCTTCCACTCTGTTACCTTACCATCACAGTGTAACATTTCTTAATAATTACCTTAGCTCAGAGAAATGTTGGGAGCTCAGATAACGATTATCTGTGCAGGAGAACACATACAACATAACACTAAAAGGTTAGTGGTTATGAGAGAGACTGTTGATTTACTGTAATTTGATGTTTTTGGGATACTTTAAATGCAACTTATTTTTAAGCAAGTTACTTAGACAAGAAAAAGAAACCATTTGCTTAGATTAAATTACACCACCTATGTTGAGGTTTGTTTTAACCTTTGTTTTATTTCTATTCTGATGGGAATACCTAGAGGGAATAAACAAATTATCCAGCTCTAAAATGTCAAGGTGTCCCTTTTGAACAACTCTGGCATGTTGACTGCGACATGCCCACCAGGAAGCGCAACTAAAACCATCAAGGCCTAATTATGAGCCAGCTCTAACTGTGCTCCAGGCTTCATCCATCATACTCACTTTGACACTGTCTCTGCCCATATAAACACTCACAATTACGCTTTGTATCAGATGCTATTTGTCATCCTCTTGCTGGCTGTGTATGTGCTAATCACTACTATTACAGTCATATTAATACACCAAAGCAGCCCCTAATGGCCTCACACTGGAATACATGTTAGTAGACTCAGATTTGAATTTGACCTTGATGCTGCAAAGTAAATGATAAATAACTTTCATACTACTGTGGTTTCTGGATTTTTTTATTTATCCATCCAAAGAAAAAACAAAAAAATGAAAAACATTTTTTCACTTGAATGAGACGGCAAACTTTTAAATATGAGCAATATACAATACCTTCAAACAACTATTCACACCTCTTGTGCTTTTGCATGACTGGAACCTTGAATTCCATTGTGAATGGAAATAAAAATGATACTTGCTTTCCAAAATGTTTTACAAATAAAAATACGCACTCTCGCTAAAATGAATACCAATTTTAGCTGCAGATTCTCTGAACAGCAACTTCTAAGTCTTGAGACGGATTTCTTAAAGGATTCAGGTATCACTGGACCAGTATGACAATCCCCCAGTCTCAAGTCCTTTGCAGTGTCTTAAGAGTTTTCCTCCATCTCAAGCTATCTTTTCTTTAAATCTGACTAGCTACCCTATCCCTGATAAAGAAGAGGATCACCACAGCATGATGCTGTTACAATTGGGATTGCATCTCTAGGTGTTAGTTTTCTGCCTTCTGGGGTTCTTTTTGTGCTAGTGGACTTAGTTCTGGTCTCATCTCTCCAGAGCATATTCCCCTACATGAGTTGTAGCAAACTGCTATCAGAACATCTTTTGAGTCTCTGTAAATAATGGCTACATATGTCTTATAGAGGCCAGAACTACTAGTTGTCTTGTCAACAATTTATCTCTGCAAATCTCCATGTGCCTCATAGCTGTTTTTCCAAACAATGTTCTCCTTTTCCAGCTATGGAGTAGAGGTTAAAGGCCATGTCTTGTTTACAGTTTTACAACAGCCGTTCTTTGACCAGTACCCTTAAAAACCTTCAAAACTCTGTATATTATGTTGTAATTTATGAGACTCAGCGAAACCATTGCATCTGTTGCCCTCTCCCTCAGCCTAACGTCTTCAGCAGCCTCCAAGAGTTTTATCAAGGACTGTCTGCCATTTTGCTCTATCCATTTTTACATAAACTCTAATCAGCTTCCCTGGCCATTCTGAAAGAGTATGATGCTGCCACTGCCATGTGTCACTGCCTCTATAGCTCTATACTGCAGTATCTATACAGAAATTACATGTAGGTGGACTTTATTTAATCATTAGCTGACATCTGATGGCAGTTGCTTAATGTGAATTTTATAGATTAAAGATAGTAATATTTAGATGTGTACCACACTTTTTAATTTCATGAAATTCTGACAACCATCTATCCCTTTCCTCCTCACAATGATGCCCTACTTTGTGGTGGTCCATTACATAAAATCTCAGTGAACTACACTGCATTTTGTGGTTGTGGCAGCACATGAATAAGTCACAGTTGTTTGAATACTTTTGTAATGAAATGTTTATTCCACGCTCAATATGCATGTAACTGAGTTGGTGAGGAGAACAGTTTGTCAAATTCTTCTCCTGCCGCTTAGTAACTTCTACAATTTTGGCTCTGTGTTCATTTCTTCAACCTTTTTATAATTTCATTCAACCTTCTCTTTTTTTTTTTAGGACTCGATGTGCCTCAGGCTGGTCTCTTTGGTCCGATGGCTCCCAGCAGGTATGTGAATTCAAGATGAAATTCTTCTTGGCACATTCGGCATGCTGAATATTATGAGGATTGCATACAATGGCCAAGAAGAAATTGTTAACATATAAGAAGGTGTCTGACTCCTGATATTTTTCCAAAAATTAATGCTAGTTTTTATGCTTTAAATATTCATCAATTGGAAAATGACCCACTCTTACATTTATTAAAACTGTATTAAAATTAAAAATAATCTGGTTGTTTGGATCAGCTTTTGACCTGAGTGATTCGATAAAAGCATGATCCTTCCTATCCTAATTATGTTTGATTATCCAAAATGTTTATTCATATTTTACAAAGAAGTTAACTAAAGGGTTGTTAAATCCAAACTTTAATGAAGCGAAATAAAACCAACATCTTGTAAAGTGTTACATTCTTGTAGTTCCCATTGTCTCCTTTAGAATGACTGGGATCAAGAGCACGAAATATATGATATAAAATAAACTTAAACATTTGGTTGTTGTTGCCAGCTACTTAACAACATAAATCCACCATTGGGCAATGTGTAATGTACTTGGCCATGTAGTCTTTTGCCCCGTGTACTTGTAAATTAGTTTTCAGTTGTTATAAATGACACCAATATAAAATGAAGAGTTGCACAAAGAGCACATTTTATCCAATCTTTTCAGTCTGCTGTCTTGACTGAACCGCGCTGTAAAGTAATGAAGCACAACGTAGTTTTCGCAGAGAGAGCTGGTAATTATGGAAGCGCTGTGATGAGAAGGTTTTCTTTAGATGGACTAGATTGGCCATTCATTACCAGCACCCCCACTACACACAGGCAAATGCACACCAGCTTCAGAGACAATGGAGCACAGACTGATTCAATCTGGGCTTGTATTTACAGACAACAATGAGATAATCAAGTAGAGAATTACACTGAGTAGCACACGGCTGGCTGTGTGTGTGCATCTCAGTGTGCATACCTTCCTCATGGCTGCATATCCAAGTTTTCAGTACTAAACTCACTGTTTTGCCCATCCAGTCTTACTGTTTTTATGGGAAATCAACTCAGAGTTATATTGTAAATGATAGCAAATACAAACTTATTCATCATCCAGCGTGGACCATGTATAAAACAGAGTTTCTACAATACAATTTTTCCGGGTTCAATGCTTAAAACCCAACGCCTGCATCAATATATGCCATGAATTCATAGTAAAGAATTCATTAAACCTTTGTAGTACCATCAAATATACATGCATCTTCTTTCAGTGTTGTGTTTTTAGAATTTTACGTTTAGAAACTGATGTTTTGCATGAAAATGTGTAGGAACCATGTATGACTTTTTTTTTTACTAGTTGTAAAATTGTTCTGCAGAAAGTTTGACAAGAACATGTGTGAAAGATCAGAGGAAAACATAGGAGAGAAAACATCTTTTTGGGGAGGGCAGCTGGTGTTTGAAAATGCTGTTTATGTACAGTTTGAGTGATAAAAGTAAATTAACAATTTCTTTCTTTCCTTCTTAGTTGTTTCTTATTTCTTCACTACACTCCTAGTTGATAAGTACTCAATTTCAAACAAGTCTCTCTCCAGGGATCACTTTTAGATTTTACAATTTTTTAGACAGATCTGCTTAAACTCCCATTTACCCATCTGACATCAGGACACACAGGCATAGATGTGTGGAGCTGCCAGTCGAGGAGCGAAATGCTGTGCCCTGGTCCTCTGGGAACTGGATTTAATACAACACAATAAAAGGAGAGACAAGGGAGGGGATTTTTGATGTTTTTATCATGGCATAAGACACCCTCATTGAAGGGTGTATGTTCTAGTTGATGTGTGTCTCCGCTGGTAAGTGGCTGGAAAACACAGTCTGCAGGGGTCCTTCATCAAAGCATGCTTCCAGGAGAAATAGGCTAAGGAAGAAAACGGTGGGCCTTAATGGAATAGGGAGAAAAAAGAATAATGCATGAAAATAATCATATTTTTCCTCCCGTTTTTCTTTCAGTATAATAATTGTAAATGCAAGGATCAGAGCTGATTTCCAATCTTTTCTTTTGAGAGCTACATTTATAGCATTTTAAATGTTTTATACTTTCTTTGTAAAGCCAGAACATTTTTCCTGACCTTTTCCTCTGTGTTGATTATTCTGTTTGTTGACAAATGTTCTTTAACAATCCTCTATAAAGGATGTGAAATGCTTAATCTCTCATGTATGAAGAGATGCAAATTGTTATTTACAGACATGGCATCATTTAATTAAGGATTAACTAAGATTGTTGTCATTCTACAAGCAGTGGTGAGAGCAACACATCATGCTATTAGTCGTGCTTTCAGTTAATCTGTCTTATTGTAGCACATCTCTAAGCAGGTGGCTATGGTTGTTCTCAAAGGAATGCTAAAATTTGGCTCCGTGAAATTTATTAACTCACGATCTCATCATCAACCTTGAGATCACATGTTTTTCAGTCATGTTACAATTTTTCTGCATAATTCCCTCTGCTGTCATCACATTTTCGCCTTTATAGCACATCAGTAAGTTTTATTTGAGATGTTGATGCTGGTCCACCATGTAGTCATGAAAGAGTGCTATTGAGGTGAAACTTAAGGAGCTTCTCAGTATATTTTAAAACATAATGGCATATAAAGTGCATTTTGCATCACACAATGGACTCTGTTTGGACCATTTAATTTTCCTGTGCTGGGATGCCTCTGCCATGATTATTTCTCTTACAACTACTAACTGGCTCTGCTTAAGGATGGACAGCGTCCTCTTCTGGATGGTGCACTAAAAGAAGACATCTTTAAATGGTCAGTTAATTAAATGAAACAAATTTTAATCTGTTTTCGAAAGCTAATCCTAAATTGATTATTTGTTTGCACCCTTAGTTTTAACTTCTTCCTTATGCCTTTGGAACTTCTCTTTATCTATGGATCCTCCTTTTTAACTCATTTTCAATTTAGTATCATACTTTGGGTATTATTTGTGCTTTTTGGAGATGCTAATCAGCTGCTCCCAGTTGTAAAAACAATATCTCATTTGTACGATTATGCATCATAGCAACTGTGCTAAAGTAAGAGCAAAAATCATTCCTGCTACAGAGTATTAAAAAACCCATGGGGGATAATTGTCTAAAGACGTAATTCCTCAAGCAAAAACATTATGACCAAAAAGCAGAATAACAGAGCTACTTCAACATGGTTCCACCACAAGCGACACAATTCAAGAAAAATTGACTGAGTTTACTATTTCTGACTTTTCACGCTAGAATTTATTTAAACCAATCCTGTATTTGTAAAAACATTGAAAACTGAGTCACTTCATTTCCACATGACTGTTACTACAGCTCTGCTTTTTATTTCAGACGATATCTTATGGATAATGAACTATCTGATAAGCTAAACATGTAATGTTCATTTAACTAAGCTGCAGTCGTATTTAATTGTTCATCAGTGCCCTCTGTTGAAGACTGTTTGGCCATCAGAACAAATCACTCGCCCTCTTCTTTCCCAATCCTATTGAACTTTTGACCACCATCTCTGAAGGTCAAAGATCAAGGCTCAGGGTTAGATTGGTAGCACTAAGGAGTCGCACGACCCGGCTGGCTGTTCTTCTACGTTTAAGCAGGTGGAAAGAATGTGATTGTTAGATTGATTAGTGGTGCATGTCTGAGACCTGCAGGGTGTGTGGATGTGTGTGTGTTGTTACAGAGGCAGCAATGCATTTCAATGCGTCTAATGTGAAAGCTGTCAATACTCCTGATCCAAACCACGGTGCTTCATAGGAGGTTAATGCCCGTTGGCTTGTTGGTGTGTCTGTCTTTCTGTGTGTGTTAACTGACAAATGTTTGCTCTTACACATCAACCAGGAGGAAATGAAGGAACAAGCTTTGATCAAGCAGGCCATGACAACTGTACTATTTTAATCATGTTTGTTCATTCATTGCTTATTATTGGTGTTATTTATTTTCTATAGCTCAAAGGAATGTTTTTTACATCAGTAGGTGCTTAACAATATATATGTGGGTTTGCTTTTCTCAAATGTATTTAATCTTGACTGTTTTATGGGAAAAATGTCATCCAACATTAGTGCTAGCATTAACAGCTGCTCTCGGTAGACCACTGGAATCGAGGCTAAACTTTTCTGAATGTAAATGTAGATGAAGTGTTATTTAGCCTCAATCAAGCACTCTCAGCATCAGCTTATTTGCTTTCTTCCATAGTCAGGATGGATGTGATTTTTCAGCTATTTATATTTAATATGTATGTCATTACATTGCACCGGATACATTTGTACCTCGATAAATTGTCCTTGTTGTTTCGTAGTAATTGAAGGTTGCAAGTTCCCAGTTTTATTTGAATAGAATAATTTTTATTTTAGATTACTAGGTATGACTAAATTACTACTTGGCAGTAGCTCCCTTGTTTGTATAGCACTATGAGTTTGTTGATATGCATTACCCTGTTGTTTAAATGTGTACAATCATTTCCCGTGTGGGGGAGAAATTGGTTTGCCGAAAGCTTCTCCGTACTATCCCTCTGGTGCCTCCACTCAACACGAGAGATCATACAGTATAGTCCTGAAGCACCCCACACAAATCCCTGTGGTGATTATCAGATCTCCTCAGATCCTTTCAAAGCCCCAGACTGAATTGGAAGCCACTTTGTTTGTTATTTACTTGCTGTGTAATGCTGAGCTGCAGCTACATAGAGACCAAATGGATGAACACACACACACACACACAAAACCTGCTGCTGTAATGAAAGATGCACTCAACAGTCACAAAAAAGCTGTACCTTTTAAAGTATCATGTTAAATATTATTTTTCACTCACAATATGTTAATTTGCTTAGTCAACTTTAGACAATATCAACACTCAGAAGAGAAGAACATGAAGAGATGGACATGCTCAGCAAGAATTTAAATTCTAGCTATGAATGAATCCAAGTGTACCAGAAAAACACGTCCCACAGTACTACACCACCATCACCAATGATATACACCGGGATGGATGCTTTCTTGCTGTTTGCAGCATATTCTTACCCTGCCACCTCGAAAATTAACTTGAAATTAAAACCAAAAAAAGATTGTCGTTTTTGGTCTGTTGTCCCATTTTGATGAACCTGGGAGAATTGTTTCTCAAATTCCTGTTCTTAGCTGACACCTGATTGGGCTCCTGATTTGGTCTGAAGTGTGTATTCAGAGTTGGTATTCTACCTAATGTCTTTTCAACCCTTCCATCTATCTGAGAACTCTGAGGTTATGCCTAGTTATCAAATTTTACTTGGTACAAATATTTCCCAAGTCAACAAGACAAAAGTCACAGTAAAGTCTCTGTCATGTGTGGTACATTATAAAGTCCACAAGTTTGGGAATGCATCTATGATAACGGGCTCTTCAAACCCTTAAAACATTCAGAACTAATTGATTTTACTTATTTCCGTGTGCACACGTTTGAATATAGATGCTCGTTTGTGCCCGTTTGTGTAATCACCCAACACGAATGAAAGTCTGTCTCTGAATGTGTCTCTACGTGATCATATTTGTCTTCTGAATGTAGCTGAATGTAAACCAGGTCTAGCCGACTCCCCGCAGACGGGCAGATATGGAGATATTATGGGATTTGTGCAGGCACACTCCCTTCTCGCTGTCTTGGAGAGTGTGTGCGGAGATATTATGGAGATCAGAGGCAGGCTGGGAGCCTCTGAGGCTATTAGCTCATCTGTATTGTATTGAGACGAGGGTATGTACACATCTGCTGATGACACCAGAGGATTGAACAGTGTGTGTTTGATCGAAGGCACACTATTTTCTTTCCTCTTTGTGTCTGTATACATGATGTTTAAATTCACTTGTCCATGTAAGCCTCCAATATTGTCATAATTTAACAAGTATGGTCTTGCAGGGAAATTGCTCAGGTGTGGAAAAACAACTGATGGATAAAAACATACAAATAATAGAAACACATTGTTTCCACCTTTTTTTTCACTTTATGTTGCATGGTTTGATCTGTCTAGGGACTTATTGCTATCAAAATGTAAAACATTTCATTTTGGGAATCATGAATTCAACTCCAAATACTGTATGAGAAGAGGAAATGCTGATCAAATCACTCCAACTGTGGCCAACTTTGATCCAGCATATTTTGTAAACCAGGCGCTTTTGTATTTTGTCTTATCAGTACATTCTTGGGCCGGTAAATTATCAGTAAAATGTTTTATTTGACATTTCTTTGACACGGTTTTGGCTTTGTTCAAATTCTTGCAAGATTAAATGAAGTTCAATATTTGCATTGCGCTGTTGACTGCATCTTTTCCAAAATCAGGTTAAATCCAACTTTCATCTTTTTCTCACTTTCTCTTTCTTTTCTGTTGAGACAGTAAGTCTAGGTCAATTGATGAATACAGATGTCACTAAATGTCTTATCAACATGACTAAAAAGTTGTAGGCTGAAACGTTAGAGCAAGAAAGGTAGAATGAAAGCAGCAGACAAAATCTCGCTCTCACCTCTTTGTGCCAACGTTTGCAGCTTTCTCACTTTGATTGATATGGCGTCAGAGGTTACTCGATTAAACAGTGCTTCACACTGCATAGATTCCTACTTAAAAGTCTCAGGACCTCTAAATTATTTATTGATGTCTGTTCCAATCTGCATCTGGCTAAGAAGGCCGGTGCACCATGTGAGGGTGAAGGAGAACAGCTCTCAGCAGTGGCGGGGGGGTTGGCCCAGTAACGCCTAGAGGAACTTGTTTTCCATGTGCACTTGTTCACCTGCCCATCTTCTCTAATGGAGCTCAGCAGGGAGGGATGAATAGGCTTGAAAGTAGCAGAGCTGCAACGAAATTGCACCGCAGCAGCTCAGCGTGTGCTGTCTTCAGTTCGCACAGTAAAATCCCTTTGCTGTCTTTTCTTCTCCAACTCAGGCTTTTACGTATAGGAGGAGAAAAACGAGACGGGTTTGTAGGTGCATATACTGTAAATCACCAATGAACAAACTATCCAGGAGGGAAGCAAGAAAGCACATACACTCTTGTAAGTGTTCTAGTAAAATACAGAGACAAGCAGGAAGGAAGAAATTGGTTAATATCCCGGGAAAGTAGCTCAAGAATCTTTTAAAGTTCAGTGGTAAAGGAAAATGGCTTCTGATTTGTTTTCTTTCTTTCCCTTGAGTTCACATTTAGTGGAAAAATAAATTTACATGTCTGATTTAATACCAAGTTATTTGGAGACAGTTATGTGTTCCAAAGTGCAAGGCAGAAGTAAAGTATTGGCAGAAAAGTGGTAAAATTATAGAAATTCTAGTAAATAAGCTCTGGGTCTTAAAGATCTCCAAGGAACTTTAGAAATGGGAGAGTGCTGACACTTACATTACTTGTTGATGTTCAAACCGTGTGAGCCTTCTCAACGTAAGCAGAGATTTAGTTTTTAAGTTATGGGTCAATCAAATAAGCAAAAAAAGTTTAAAAATAGTTTAAATTTTTAGTTTCACGTAACGAAATGTGAACTTTTAAGGGATATGAACACCTCTGTAAGGCCCTGGATGATGAAATGCGACTTTCTTGTCACTCTCTGTGATCATTCACACAGTCATACCTGCCCCCTCAGTGGCAGCCTTACAAATCTTTCCAAGTATAAAGTGCATGTCAGTGAAAGATGGCCAGGGCTTAAGCATTGACACAACCTTGAGGACTGAAGCATTGGACGGAGGTCTCTGCTGTTTGGTTAGATGAAGTTCAGGGAAAAGTAGTGAGCTCATTTACTTTGTGTTGTGTTGTGTTGAAAGCGGGATGTGAGTGCGAAGCTTTAGCTCTGTGGGCCGACCCATGTTTCTCTCTCTGCCGTTTATTGAGGGCCTGTCTCAGGGGCCAGTTATTGATTTTTGCCTGGATAAGATGGGATAGCCCTGGAAGACTCTATGACGGATGGATGCGAGGAAAAGAACAGACTAACTGGAGGTGTAGTTCTTGTGCTTTCCCTTGACCCTCACTTATAATTTGTGAATAAACAGTCCATGTTTTTCCCCTCCCCCCTGCTGCCAATTTAAACGATGGTAATAAGATAACAATGGCATTAATTTGGATGTTTTTCTCCAGAAGCACCAAAGGACAACTTAATTGTTCAATTCATTAGCTTGCACTATCAAGGAACAAATATGAGCTCATCTAGGAACTCCTCACTGACTGAACAGTTGAGTAGATAATTCTAGATTTTAATGAAGTCAAATCATGACACTCAGACTTTAATACTTCTAAGTTGTCACATTTATTTGTTGCCCTTCATTTGTATTTATATGTATGCCATCTTAGGTTTTTGACTCGGTTTTCTCCCCAAAGTACTTCTCTTCTATCTCATTTTGAAATTTGACAAGCACGTAATCTTGACTCCATCAATATTACTGTTTGCAGTTTAAGTGCCAGGTTAAAATCACAAGAACCAGACAGGAGCACACACACCTTCAAGGCTCTCTGTCAACTTAGTGTTAGACGATCAATGGCAGTAGGTCAGCCTGGTGATTGTGAAACTTAGAGCTGCATGTTTGTATATTGTCCTCTGTGTTCATTTGTGTACTTCTGTGTGTCTGAGTGAGTGTTTACTGAGTTGTTCTATGCCTGATGGAGAGCAGGGCTTAGGACAGCCGAGTGCATAGGGGTTTGGGGCGAGTTGGGGGAGAAAAAAGTGCCCAAGATTCATTTTTTTCATCTTGTACAGAGGGAGAGCAGGGGAGGACGGTGTGTTATTTTTCTTGGCTTTAGCCCTCACGGCTCTAAGTGAGTATTGATCAGGTGCCTTAATGCAAACCTGTCAAATTAATTTGCAGAGAACGAAGGTTGTGACTGCTACAAGATTGCTTCAGCACTGAATAGTAGGGGGATGGATAGATGGATAGAGGAATGGATAGGATAGACATGGCTTTGGATTGTTAGAGATTGGGAATGCATTTGTATGGTCCAAATTCCTATTTGGACCATACAAAATAGAATTTTATTAATAAAATTATTTTATTAATAATATAATAATTTGATTATTTTTAATATTTTTTAATATTTTTTTTTTACTTTTGGTTCTTTTCACAATCTTTTTGTGATTGTTCCAATACTTTCCCTGGCCTTTACAAATAATATGTAAGGCCAGATATGTAGATAATGTACCATTATCTACTTGTGAACTTACACATGTAGATAATGGTACACGTTTTCTCTGATTTTGAGCTTTGACATTTAGTTTATCTAAATATACATTTCACACTGGCTAACTGTGGTATCTGCCCGCTGACTGTTGGAGTTGTTTGATTGCTGTACAGACGTAGCAATCAATACTAAGCAGAACACAAACCATGCAATACTTTGCCTTAAAAAAAATCATTGGAAGAACATTCTCTCCGGAAAAAGAAGCAGTATAACAGAATTATAGCAGTAAGTTTCATGATTCAGAATAAGCTTTAGTGAGATTTCCAAATATTTCAAGATGTGAACTCTGATGACATATTAAGTATGTTTTAAATTCATAATGTTTGTGCACATGAGGTTGCTTAGAGCAGGACTACTCATCCCTCCCTGGTCTCTCATAATCCTGTTGCGTTATAGCGGCATAAATGTTTCCTTGAATGTATATCAGTACGATTACAATGACGTGTAAAGTAAGAAAATAAACTACGGAAACATTTTCAATCAGCAAATCTGCTCATCCGAGTCCCTGATGGTTTCTTTTGGTTTTTTTCCCCCTTTGCTTCAATTTTTGTGAATTATGGTGGTTGGTTTGCTTTAGTTTCACAGTGGCTTGCCAAAGACTAAAAAGAAACATGTACGTATTTCATGAGGATTTTATATAATAATTGTGAAGTGAAAATAAGATAAATATTCACATTTCATTTTTAAAAAGTTTAAAAAGGATGGTATTTGTATTTATACCACTCATCCTCATTTCTGTACAGCTGCAGCTGAAAATCTTTTCACTTTTGTCTCTAGCAGTTCTGCACACCAGGAGACATTTTTGATTCTTCTTTTCAAAAACCTTAAATTAAGTTAGACTGGGTAGAGAGTGTTTCATCCAGGCCTGCCCCGTATTTCATCTTCTTTAACTCTGACCAACTTTCCTGCTCCTTCTAAAAAACATATTCACAGCACGGTGCAACCGCCACCATGTTTCTCAGTTGGGATGATATGTTCAACTTGACATCAAACAATTTGAATTTGGTCTCACCAA
>NC_088833.1:20366755-20383659 GCF_904066995.2 Poecilia reticulata | reverse complement strand
CCTTTCCCCTTACTATTAGGGTTCAAGTCGTGCATTATGAGGGAGATCAGTGGAGGAGACGGTGGGGGTGGGATCGTGAGGAATTTCCTGCCAAATGTGCAATAAAATAAGTAGTGGCCAGACACTTCCATAAAGGAATGTTTAAAGGGTACCATTGGGGGTGGAGGGGGGGGTTATGGAAAGTTTGCTTCACGTCTGCAGGGAAAATGATTCAGATCACAAAGTTTGGCTAAAATGCCCCCCCAGCATAACAAAATGGTAAAGATTTAATATTCCTACTTCAGTGGCTGGAGCCTGTGGCAGAAAGGCACACGGTGAAAAAACAAAGAGGCAAAGCCACCAACATTTAACCATAAAGGAGTCATTTTGCAGAACAAAGGAGTAATTTCCTCCACTCCGAGGTCGAGCCGGAGACCAGACAAAAAAACTCACATCCCCCGCTTAAACCACACATTCCCAAAAAAAAAAAAAAACTTTTCGAAAATTAGGTGGCAATGAAACGCCAATGAAATTCATGCAACTTCCCCCCGAAGTGTAAGGTGAAAGATTGAGTATTTACCTCTCCTCTCCGTGCGTGTGATATCCAACAGTAAAAAAGAAAAGCAGAGACTCGAAGGGGGGAAAAACATAAAACTTCAAGAGAATTTCGACCTCAGTGCACGAAACGCATTGGAGCACAGTGGATGTCTTTCTTTTGTCCCCGAGAAGTCTGCCTTTTCTCCACGTAGCGCCCACGTGTTTGCTACAATGTAACAAGACTACGCACAAACAATTCTGTTATAGTAACTAATCTCGCGTCTTCCTTTCTTGTTGTTACTACAGAGATGATTTCATTCTTCTCGTAGACATCTTCACCACCTCCGTCCACATTGTCAGACGTAACAACGTATCCGTCCGCGCAAAAAGTGAGGGCCTCAACGCCAGCGGTGTCCGATTTCAAACGCCTTTCAGATATGTGAGAGTTTTCTGTTCAAGGGAAAAACGCGAATTTGACCTTTTGTCGTTTTTGGAACAAGAAAATCACCTACTTCCAATCTTCGGAACGAGTAATCTTCAAACTGCAGGATAAATACGAGCACTAGGTCACACAGCGGAAGGCTATCGTAAGAAAGTTACCTGCTATTACACAGCAGCGGCTCGACGAGATGGCACGATAAATGCGAATGGCTTCAGCCAATGGCAAAGCGTAATAGGTTGATTGACAGCAACAATAGCCAGTGTGTTTTAGGAAATCCACCTTCTGCCCGCCTTTTTGTTGACGCTCACTTTCGCTGTGTGCTCAGGGAGGCTGGCTAAAGGGGGCCTCAAACATGCCTGCTGACATCATTTAATACTTAGGTTGGTGGGCCCTCTTTTGTTATTTTTTCCAAAACATTTTACAACACTTGGGACTTAAAACATTGCTTAATTAAAACACATGAAAATCGAAATAGCTTATATTTATTTTTATTTATTTACTTTATTATTATTTATCATTATTATTATTTCTGGAATGTACATGTTTTTTTCCCCTGGTAGGCCTATTCTCCGTTGCAGTCAGTAAAGGACTCTGATAATAATATCAATCCCTGGTATTATTATTATTATTATTATTATTATTATTATTATTATTATTATTATTATTATTATTATTATTATTATTATTATTATTATTATTATTATTATTTCCATGATCTGTCTTTCTTTTTCTTTTTTGTGAACTGGCAAACATAAGACCAACACACGCCTAGTAACTGCCTTCTCCAGAGCAGAATGGAGAGGAGGGAGTGAGGAGTGAAATAGTTCAGGGCAAACACTTCAAACGGGGAGGGCACACACAGCATGAATTTTCCTGCAACACAACATTTCTTCTCTTAGGAAGAAAATCAATCTTTGAATTTAGCAACTGTTCTGTAGCCATAGCTGGGACAAAAGAATGAAAAACGGGACATCAGATGTCCCAGATACACACGCAAGCCTATGACCTACCTCGCTTATTTATTTAACTTGCAAAAAAACAAATCTAGTTCTGTAGCGTTCACCTGGAAACGCACAGCAACAGTGCATATTAAAAGTGCATGTAGGTGTTAGGCAGCTGTTGAACTTAACCTGAGGGCAAAGCTTTGTCAACAAAAGAGGAAGTTTTAATGAACCTTCTTTGTTTCCTGTCTTGGTTGGTACTATGACATGTAAGCAAACCTTCCTGGTATATTTTAAAGAGAACAAACAACAAGCCCAAGAACTCTTTATCTAGCAGTCATCAGCAGTATCTCAGATAGGGACTAAATAAACTCATCATATAAGTGACTTTTTGGGCATGATGCCCATGCTATGAGTGTAAACTGTAACAGTACAATATATGACAGCAGAAAATTCTGCCCAACTCATTACCACCTGAAGCTTTCTTGTATTTCCCCCCAACCCCCAGATGTTCTCAATGAGAGATGAGATTTGCTGTCAGTAGGTCATTGAGGTAAATAAACCATCCATTGTGGTCCCCTGGGTTACAGAAAAATCCTTGACAGAGAACATTAATTAGTTTTGTAGGCCATCTTAGAAATGTAATGGGCCTACAGCTTTGAAATAATCCCACATATGGGCTGTAAATGCCTTCACAAACACACCAAGCACACATTCAGATATTTCACACAAACACAAAGATCATTGAAACAAAAACAAAATGCGAACAAAATAAATTGCAATTTAAATTTTTTTTAAAATATTATTTCTACTAATGTTTTAGCTAAATGATGACATTTGACCAGATGGGAACATGTGCTTAGGAGGAATGAATTTTCAGCGGACAGAGAGAGAAAATCTTTCATATTATTGCTTTTTATAGTTGACGTTGGGCCTTGATGTAAAAGCGGTGCTGTTGTCAGGATTTGCAATTAGGCTTGTAAGCCCTCCAAGTAGTTTGTAGTAACAGCTGGGTCTGACATGGAGAGCATGTACGAGGGCAGCCAGTCTGGAGGGAGGGAGGGGGCAGTGAAGAAAGACCTGGAAAAACACATAAACTGAGACAGAGTCCATGTAATGACAAGACTAAGCAGAGATAGTTTATGTCTGAGACAAATAAAAACATAAAGACGAGAAGGGGCAAACAAAATTTGTATTTAAAAACACCAATATAATTTCATCATACTGTATATATTTATAAAACTTGACATAGATTAACATAATCTATTTTATTGTTGTTGTTGTTATTGTTATTGTTATTATTATTATTATTAGTATGATATATCAATATTAATCTCAGTATCGGCCGATGTTAGTCACTCATTTAACATATATGTATTGGTCTCATAAGTGAAACTGCGCTGATAGAAATAATTTATGCTTATTTCCGTGTCATTTGTGTTTTGGGAGTTAGGGGAGAGGGTTTACAGTGTGGTATTTGTTTGAACCTGTTACTGTCATTTTGCAACGCTGCATGATTGTGAGGTGTTTAACTGAAGCAGTTCAATGGTGCGATCGTTTATATATATATATATAAATATATATATATATATATATATATATATATATATATATATATATATATATATATATATATATATATATATATATATATATATATATAAAACAAACATAAAATTTGTAGATATTGGTTATCGCCCATATTAATATTGTAGCAAAATTTTCCATATTGGTGCTTCCCTCATTTTTAGTTCTATTATTTTGTTACAACTAGATAATTAAAGAAAAGACATCTCAGTCGACAACTGTATGAAACCTGAAAACTTTGCAAAATATTAGTTGTTTGTTAATATCTGTGCTGTATGCTGTCATGAGTTTTTAGTGATAAAATAAGATCTCAGAGCTTTACCAGAGAACACGAGTGAACGAACAACACCATGAAGCCCAAACACACCAGAAGCTTCATTGTGAATGCAAAAGTAGAATTAGGTTGTGAAAACAACATCCCAAACTTTGAACACCTTATGGAGCATTTCATCATCTGAAAAATAGAACGAGAAGTTTACACAACTGCAAACTACTGAGACGTGAGTATATGAATCTAAACTGGCAGTAGAGTACTGGACAGATAATGAGACCCACTATGACGCTGAAGGAGCTGCAAGTGATTCACAGTTCAACTGTGAGAATCTTTTGACTAAATAAATATGAGTTGTGCACTAAAACAAATCCAATCAAGATTTAAAGCCTGAGTTTCAGCTCTGCTGCGTGGAAGGATGGGGAAAACTTTCAGACTCTAACCGGTGCAAAGACACATACGGAAAAAAGCGTGCAGCAAAACATAATTCAGTAAATCACTATTTGAAAGGGGCTGCAAATAAACGCAGTTTACACTTTGAAGATTTTTATGTGTAAACGTTTTTCGAAACCATGTACTAGTTTGCTTCCATGTCACAATTATGTATGACTTAGTGTTGGACTGTTTCATAAAATGCTAAGAGAATACACTGATGCTTGTGATTGTTCATGGGAACATTTTTAAAAAGATATAAATTATGTTGGAAGCCCCAGTAATACGATTTCGGAGCATCAATACGGCATCTAAAACATTTTGTCCAAATTAAAATTCATTTGATATAAATGTCTTAGTAAAGAATCAGCATATGGCAACGGCAGTCACTCTTGAGTTGACTATGTAGTTGTTTTTGGCATAAAATAGTACGTGGTAATCCATAAAAGCTCAAATTTATACAACAAAGTCTCATATGTCAATTGCAACCAAACAAAAACAAAACCTACAGTTTTTGCATTTGCTAAACTACATTTGGAGTTCGATGGACAATTGAAGGCCGACTGTGGAGGGCTGGTGTCCCACAACCCCTCTGTAGTTCCTTCGAGTCCTTCCCAGCTTCATATCTTTAATTAACGACAGATGCACACGGAAAATTAGCATATGTTTGGCACATTGGTGCTAATCGGTCATATATTTGTGCATATTAATGAAGCATTCTGCCTATGTACATGTATTTTTTTCAATTGCATAAATTCTCACAAGAAACAACAGCCTGTAATAATCTGCAATAATGTGTGCTAATGACTTAATCCTCTTTGGATCTCTTTCACAGATAAGCAACGCTTTGCAGAGAGCAAACAAAACAAAAAAACAATAATGCGCCGTTCAATTTTGAGAACCTTTATTTGTTCCTACGGCAGTGGTTGCATGCAAACCGCAACGTATAACGCCGAAATGTGGAGGTGGTTGAGCTGCTCACCTCACTCCACACTGAGCCCCTCTTAGCTTGTAATAGTAGAGGCTTCAGTTTGGGTGGGGGAAGGGCAGAGGTGCACAGGTTTCTGATCAGACAAGAAAACTAGGCCAAGACCAGCAATCCCTCTCCCCTTGCACCGCCTCGGCCCCTTCCTAAATGCTACAACTTTGTTGCAGGGCTGCAACAATCCCTCGCCAGACCGTCTTTAATGGCGAGTGATTTCGAGCCACAACACATGTATTTGGAGGCGTAGCAGCTTCTCATAGCCGGGCTATGATTCATGCTTTCTTGCCCCTTTGGAAGCCGTCCTCCAATAAGAGTTAGAGGCTGGGGGTAGGAGCGGATAGATTGATTGTGTTGGCTGAGTGCCCATGCTCTGAGTCTATCTGTGCTGAAGGGGAGGAGACAGGGGGAATCTATCTGTTGTGCTCTCTGTGCTCATGATAAACTGACTCCCGTCAAGCTTCTTCCCGGTATTACAGATCGGCTGGCAGAAAAACACCCCAAACTCACACGGACTTCCAGCATGTTAAACAACCAGCAGGTGTGGGGAGGGTGATTTAAAGAGGGCAATAATCCACAAGGTTATGGTGCCCCCCCCCCAACCATACGCACACTCCCCCAACTCCCTCACCCCTCCCTGTTCAGACCAATTATTTTGGAACAAGTTAGAACAGCAAATCTTCCTGAATTCAAACAAAGGAACACAATGAACCCGGATTTCGCTTCATCACAAACAGGAGCGCTGTCAGCAGGAAACACAGTGTCCTTCTCCCTTATCCTCAAACTTTAATTCCCACCGAGCTCCACAGTTAGAAAGAAAATGAGTTTGAGGGATTGTCCCTGACATTAATCCTCCCATACACCACAAGCTCTAAGTCAGGATCCAATACAGACAGCCAAACACAAAAGCAAATCAACAATCTATTTACTAAAGGGAAAAACTGAATCAACAGTGTTTTTGGCTTCTGTCCGCTCTCATTTGACAAGGGCTTTCCAGCCTTTCCTCAGTTCTCTTTCTAGTGCTTTTATGGGACCCCCAATCCACTCCCACCCCCCACTCCCTATCATCTTGGATTCCCATAATTGTGTAGTTGTATGGACACCCCTGTTCTGCCACCCACGCTTCAGGTACGATGAACAGAACACCGGTTTCCTGTTTACAAAGCTGGAAAATGGAGGGAGTCAATGCTGAACAGTGTAGTAAAGAATGGAGGAGGCCGACGTTTTTAGGGTTGAGAAAAGGTGATTTAGAGGGAGCAGCAGGCAAAACTAAAACAAAATCTTAAAAATAAGACTTTAAATAAATAACGTTTCTCATGATACCCCTAAACTCTGGCGACAGTAAACGTCTGGATGACAACTCTCTTTGACACCGCAGGCTGTGAGATCCTAATCTACACTGAAGCAGTGAGTGTGTCACATAGCTCTTCTGTATATTTGAACCTACACTTTGAATAGTAATATTTATCTCAGTGTGAGGGATTTTGTATCCACCTCTGCTGAATTTCTATATTAGGGGTACCACAAGGCTGTAGTCTTGGTCGTCTTCTTTTTTATTTTTTCCAGCAACACAACATTTCCTTTTTTTTATTTTTACAGATGATATTTATAAACGTATTGTTTGTAAATGTAACATACTGCAGCTTTAATACAAAAAAACAACAACAAAAAAACGTATAGGTAATAGAAGGTAGAAAGGAAATTATTTTAATTATTTTCTGCTACATTGTGTTAGATTGTTGTTGGCCAAAAGAGCTGTATTTTGTATTTTCCAGGCACACAGGGCCATGTTTTAATACAATCTAGTAACTATGTTACTTTCAGTTTTTATAAAAATGCTGTATAAATCAAATATGATTTTAAAGAAATGTGGCATTGTAATTTGACACCCTGAAATTGGGCCTTTGTCTCTTTAGGAAGCTCCTGCCCTTTCCAACACTCCACCTTATGTAATCACAACATTGCTTCTCATACTATGGCGTCTGTAGAAGAGAGACTATGTATTTTCGCTGTAATCTGGGGGTTTGTGCAGGGGAGGCGGGGGGGAGGTCAAAGGTTGTGCTGGAGACTGAAGCTCCAAGGAGGAGCTTTGTAGAAATAGGCGGTACATTGTGACAGCAAGCGTTGGAGGCACACCCTGCGAGAGATTCAAGGATTTCTGAAACATGAATGAAAGAACCAAATACAATTATAACCTAATATAAAGCTCAATAAAGCCAATTTTATAATATTCTCCTTTAAAACAGTCATCTAGGCTACCATAAAGTCTAGCTTGGATTACTTAAGCATGCTTGTTCTTTTGAAAGTAGCATTTGTGCCATCCTTCACTAGCGCACAACTGGTACAAATGCTGCTGTTTGAATAATTTTCATCCATCCATCATCTCCTGTTTATCTGAGATGGGTGCAACAGGTCCATATGGGAGCCCAGACATCCCTCTTCTTATTCTGGGGGATCCCAAACCAATCCCAGGCCAGATGGAAAACACAGTTCCTGCATTGAGGTCCACATCGTTTCCCAGGGCCTTCTCCAAGTGAGCCCCCACCCTCCAAAAAAAAAAAAATATCCAAAAAGAGCCACCCATGGTGGCTTCCTGACGCTCAAACCACCTCAACTGGTTCCTTTCGATGCCAAGAAGTATCCCCGGACCCCACCACATTTCATTCCCTCTCATCCAGGATCTCATTTGTTCAGTCATGACCCGTGTTTCATCCCCACAGGTGAGGATCAGAGCGTAGATGGGCCAGAAAAATCGAAAAACCTCCAGTTCATTTAAGAATCATTTCTAGATTCTTTAAGCACTTCTTAAATCTCTTTACTCTAACTCAGAAGCGATGGAGCTGTAGTCGTTGAAGCCAAACTATGGAAAGGTTTACTTTAACACATCGAGCATTCAGTGTCAAAAACTGGTTTTAAATCTCCCTTGAAAACACTTTTTTTTTCTCCCCTCTCTGGCCTTTAGTGAGTTGTAAACCGGGACCTAATTCTATTTACTTTGCTGCATGCGTTTTATTACTTTTATCCCTCCATTTTTTATCAACTTTTTGGCCGCTGTGTATTTGTTTACCTTCCACAAAATTTGTCTCTTCTGTTTCATTTTATTGTGCGGCACTTCAGCCAGCCTGGCTCTGGTGTTGTTGGGTTTTTTTTTTTCTTTTTTAAAGTGCTTTATAAGAAAGCAGCGCGGCATTATGAAAGGTCTGAAAGCAATACAGTAGCCGCGCATTGAAAGGGAGGTGTGCGTAAAGTCACATGATAACAATCAGATCAGAAGCTGAATTGACTTTAAATCAATTCAAGTAGGCATGTCAGGGCTGCCCAGGACAGGAGGGAGAGGAGAGGGAGTGAACGGGAGATAGATGCTAGCCCGAGTGGGGGAGGGAAGAGGAGATTGTTGGTGTCGTGGGAGCACTGCAACAACAATAACAGCAGTGTGTGTGTGTGTTGTGTGCTGTTTGTGTATCTGCTAAAGTGTGTGTGTGAGTGTGTGTGTGCGAGAGAGAGAGAGGGTGAACGAGTTAGAGTGGAAGTGGGGATGTGTTATTGCTCACAAAAGTGATGAAATGACATCTCCTTTACTCCAGCTCGCAGCTGCCGTTGCAGCAAAGAACACACTGTTGGGTTATCTGACCTTGTGTTTTCTTTGATAGCCGCTGGTCAGAAGTGTCTGCCTGCCTGTCATGTTATCTCTAATTAGCCACATCCACACAGTCCCTTCACTTTCTCCACTGACGCCTGCATCTTCTGTGTAATCCGGTTTTCATGGATGTTTACTGAGAAAAAAAGAAAGAAAAAAAAAGAAAAGAAAAATCCCAAAGACATCCATCTCCAAACAGAACGCTTTGACTGTTGTTCATAATACATTTATGTTTCTCGAAATATTCATGAGTCATACACATATCTCTAAGTAGCTAGTTCTATTAACTAAGCAGCAATTTTTATTTGTATTTCTTTTTTTTTTTTTTTTTTAGATAAATCAGCAATAAACTTAACAGGAGAATTTACGATTGCGAAAAAAAAACTGTGTTTGAGCTCATCTTTTTAGTTGTTTTCTCTTTTTCTTTCATCTGTTTTTCTGCTCCCCTCCCCCCCTTTCTTTGCAGATTAGAATTCATTAGCAATCAAAGAGCCTCCAGAGAGCTCCAGCTCTTAATTACCTACTCATTTGCATTTTTGCATATTAATGACTGCAGGGTTTTGGTCGGGTTTTTGCCGCAGTGGTTTAAAGGCACCTCAGTCCTCTGTTCTCTGGGGAGGAGGAGAGACGGCCAGAGGCAAGGCTCCAAGCCTGTCCAACCCCCCCGATATTTCGGGGTGGGAGCTGGACAGAGTGTGAACGGGGTGTGTGTATGTAGTATGTGTATATGTGTGTGTGTTTGGTAGGGGTGGGGTGGGGGGAATCTAGTGTTAGTTGGGGGGGTGGGGGGGGGGCATATGGCTCGGATGGGGTGTGGTGGTGAAGGTGGCTACAGGGGTGCACAGCACAGGTTAAAGTTCAACACGCCTTATCAACATAAGAAAGAACACATGTCTTTCGCACTCGCTAATTATTGTCATATTGAGCAATTTAAGCACATGATCAGGACAAAATACACCCTGAGAGAAACTGGGAAGCTTGGGCTGCAGAGATTGCTCACGGCGACTGCTTTGGACCAAGCTCGTGTCCCACAGTGTGCAGACGGAGGGGGCATTTTATGTCCCAGAAGAAGTGGAGGAAAAACGAGGCTAAAGTAGAGGGAGTGTTGTTGTTGCTGTTGCTTTCTTCCACCTCCTTCCCAAGCACTCTCTTGCAGGGCAGCAAAAGTCTCGCTCCTCGGTACGTGAGTGCACCAGCGATCTGCACGCATGGGCACAGAGCAGGCGTCGTTACAAAACGACATCTTTTGCACACGGGCGGAGAGGCTTTGGACAGAAAGCGTTACAGAGCGTGGACACACACGTACGCGCTCCGTGCAAGTTTGCGTGCGCAGACCGAGGGAATAATATCACAAGAGACGCCAGACAACAGCTCGCAGGCATCTCCTGGCCCCTGAAGTGCTGCTGCTCCTCTTATCAAATATGTTTTGACTGGAACAATGGTGTCTTGAGCGCGGAAAATAACACCACTGCGCTTTTTTGGTTGCCTTGAAAACAAAACAATAAAATGACCTGAAACCCCGAGACATCTGGACGACAGGTTCAAGCATGGCTGCATAAAACATCCACCGACTTCCCATTCACAAGGGCTTACGTTACTCGAAGCAAGATATATTCTTCTCATGCTGCATTCCTGAAATAGAGTTGGCTTAAGTCGAGTTAACTGCTATTAGTGGAGCATTATAAAATGTGGTGTGTGTGTGTGTGTGTGTGTGTGTGTGTGTGTGTGTGTGTGTGTGTGTGTGTGTGTGTGTGTGTGTGTGTGCAGCAGGAGCCCGAGGACTGCAGCAATGTGTGGGCTGTTGGGGTGGGGTTAATGAGCTATTCCATGACCTCTGTCACCCCGTTGGACCGCCTCAGGGGAACACGCTGAGACAAACAGGAAGACAGGGTGACAACAAGACTGCAGTTGTAGTCTGCTGTTCTGGACTTTTTCCTAAAAAAAAAAAAAAACTTAAAAATGTAGATAGGTAGCCTCACGTCAAAACAAACATCTGCTGAAAGCAAAATAAGTTGAAACAAGTTGAGAATGCCGAAAGGCCAAAACATGATTTGTGTGTTCTTATTGACTTAAACTCAAATAATTTCCTTTTTTTTTTTTTTTGGTCTTTGAGAGACATAATTTAAATGTTTTTACTTGTGTGTATGCATTGTAGACTGTGTGGTTTGGCTAAGTGTTGATGTTAATGAATGAATGCAAGAGGATCATTGGAGCCACAAGTGTTAATATCAGGAGCTGCACTGCCACCTTCTGGTTGGTTCGGAGAGTTCTTTGTCAAAGGTTGACCACCAAAATCTCTGACATTGAATGTCACTTACTTAAACATTTCATTTAAGATGATTTCTTTCTTTTTCTTTTTTTAAAAAGTTGAACATAAAACGACTTCAGCAATTTATAATAATCTGAACTGGATTCACAAGTTTATATTTAAGTCGAAATCACACAAGCAACTCTAATAATATTTGGTGAAAGCTGAGGTATGTAACCATTTCAACATAAAAACAAACAAACATGTTTTTTTTTTTTTTACATATCTGTAAAAGCTGTCACTATATTCTGACTATATTCTATATGAGACAGATAATCTGTGAAAAGATTAAGTTGTACCTCCACGTGGTGGTACTAAAGCCATCTGAAGAAATGCATCACTCCTAATCAAAAACAACCTATGAAAACCAGGAGGAAGGTCATAGTGCGGTCAATCAACCTTGGTTTGAGCTGCTAAATGGCGGGAAAACAACTTACTCTTTCAAGAAAACTGTTCACCAGCCATCATCAGTGGCCTTGCTCACTAGCATTAGCATTCATGACAAGCTCTGCTGATGGGGGAAGTTGTGAACAGCGCTTACACAGCATGATTGACAGCACTAAGTCCTTCCTCCTGGCTCTGATTGGTTGTTTCTGACAGAGTTCTATATTTCCAGAGTTAGGACCAGGAGAAGGCAGTCTTTTTCTTCTTTTTTTTCAGATTATATGTATCATACTATAGTGTTTTGTTAAATATTACTATATTTTATACACAAGCTTTAAATGTCTCTGGCTGACCGTTTGGACACTCTTCTGATCCAAATAAGAAGATTTAATTTCAAATGGTTGATCACAAGAAACCTGGCTTTCAAGCACGATCCACAAATTTTAGGGGCCAATCCTTTGGAATAGCATGGTGTCCAAGCAGTTGGACACCATTTGGAGGATCAGTCCTCCATTTTCATCAAACGCCCAAGCTTGATAATATTTTCCTCCAAACTTTTTCTCCACAAGAAATTTTGTCAATTTAGTGGCACTTGAAGGCGTCAGGGTCGGGTTAGACGGTCGAAACTCGGACACAATTGTGCATTCCTGCTGCACGACGATCCCAACATAAAGCAATTTGTGAACTAAAAGGCAGATCTGTGCTAGAAAATAACTCAACCATTTATGAAGAATGTTTAAATATCAGAAATTTACTGAGGCCCACAGAATGTGTGATTTTTTCTATACCTAAAAAGCACCAAGCATCTTTTAAAGTAATATTAAAGGAAGTGTGTAGATCTTAGCCAGTGTGGATTAGACAAGATCTTAAATAAATTCAAACTTGCTCAGTCAAATCTATTTTTTAAACCGCTAAAGGAAACTAAAATACTACTAAGAGGCTTTAAATTAATACAACATTCATAGCTGTTGTGAATGGATGCAAACTTAAACCAGCATTGCGTATTTCAATTATATAGTCTGACGCTGTACATTAACAATAATTTTAAAAATGTTCCTAGCTGTGTACAATCTTAACCAGGTTTGGTTTTCAGGTTGAGTTGTGTGTGAGCGACCTGATTCACTTTAATCTAAAGTGTTTTGTTGTTTTATATGTTTACATTTCACACGCAGTATCCACACAAACATTTCAACCATTGTTTTTTTTTTAATAGAAAGATTTTATATTCTTTAAACCAGACAACCAGATGCCAGACATTTTTGGATATATTAAAAAAAAAAGAACAGAACAAAAAAAAGGACACAAATGGAATTATATGGTTAGACTGTGTGTGGATTTAGTGGTCTCATGTACAATACTCCTTTTCGTGCCAAAAAGTGCAAATTCTCCAAAAAACATAAATCACCAACAGCCCCCTCCCCATGTTCCTCCCCCGTCCCTTGTACTTTCCAGCAGATATGGACTAACAGAACAAACACAATGGACAAGAATTAAAACGTGAAAATAAAAGGATGGCTTAAAGAAATCCACACGAGTCCCATCAGATGGGAAGGTCTGCTGCCCCCTGTGGGTAGGAACATTCAGTGATCAGTGTGTTACATGTGGCTTGATCCATTCACTTCACTTGGCAGGTAGTCCGCCTTACGACACACTAGTGAAACACACAGTCGGGTGTGGTCAGTACACAATGTCCCTTCATGCGAACATGTTCTGCCATATGAGACTCAGTGTAGATTTAAATGTCCGGATATTTTCTGTCACTTTGAAATGCAAAAAAAAAAAAAAAAGAAAACAAACAGCAGAAAAAAACAAAAAAATCTCTTCAAAGATTGTTGATCACAGCAGCCTTTTCTTCTCTCCCGAGCTGAATGATTTTTTTCCGAGCGTCTGAATGCGTATTATGACATTGTACTTCCTTTTAGTGCAGTACCGTGATTTGTTTAAGGCCAAATACATTTCTGTGCTGATCTGCAAATGTAAGAAGACAAATTCTCAATAATTTAATCTTGTACGGATACCAGATCCAGTCTTTCCCAACGCAGACAGGCTATTAATGTAAAGTCGATTAATATGAGCCTTCTCAGAAAGCTTTTTACAAAGTGTTATACACATTTCTTGAAAAAAATTAAAAATAGAGATCTATTACCTTTTTTGCAACAAGATCTCGCAGAAGCAGGTGGGGAGAAGTCTCTTCTGTACCCCTCTTCACACCACAATGATTGAGATTATGCAATAAGCTGCATAATGGTGGTATTGACAGAGATGCATTAGCAAATCAATCTAGATACCAAATATTCAAGTCTTTTTCTTTTTATCCATTTCATATACATATATATTATATATAATATATATATTAATATATTATATATTTTATATATTTATATATATTTTTTTTTTTTTTGCATTTAAATAATCATCTGCATTAAGACAGAGACGGAAGAAAAAATTGTGATGACCGAAAAAACCCAAACAAACATAAAATTCAAGGTGAACTCTCGCAAAGTGCTTTTGTTACAATCGCAGAAGCTGAAAAAAGGCAGTCAGAAAGTTAGTGCTACACTGCAAGGGGAGTTGAGGGGAAAGTTTACACTAATGTCATCCCAGGACGGCGAGGCCAGACAAGAGCGTCAAATGTCAACATTTCCTCTTGTCGTCTCGGACTCGCTTGATTCTCACAGTATGAAATCATGGAATGCATCTGAATTTGGTCTGAGGAGACAAACGGGTCATGAATTGTCATAGCTCGCCTTTTACCCTCTGTGTGTGTGAGATCTCTGATCAGATGGGAGTGAATCCCTCCCTACCCACTGAAATAAAAATAAACAAATTTAGAGGTCTTAATGATGATTTTTGTTGTTAAAAAAAAAAAAAAAAACAGAAATTATTAGTAGGAGGGAACACGTTCACTCCAGTGAGGAAATCCTTTTTGGGGAAGCTGTGATGTAAAATTTTTGAAAGGAGTTCACAGGAAAAGTCTGGGAATGATCACATGAGAACCAGACACACCATAAACTGAGCAGATATGAACAATGCATAGCAGTGAATTTTCCACCTGAGTAGTACGTTACTAAAGACAAAAGAGATCAGCAACAGTCTCTTGGATGCGTTATCCAAATTACAACACAACTCCTCAGTATCGATGCGGCCGTGCAGTTGGCGATCCGACCTATGCTCATCACTCGGGCTTCCGAACTGAAATAAACACTCAGCCTTGCCCAACCGGCCATGTTTAATCCTCCCCGTGTGCTAACCTTTGTATCCCCAGAGACTGACAAAGACTCCAAGTGCAAACTGCGTCCGCTAGGCTGAGAGGCTGCCATCACACAGAACTGTGCCTCTGAAGGACCGAGGGCTGTCTGTGCGAGCGCCAGAGCGACGCTGAGCACGGAGCCGTACTGCATATGCTGCGCTCAGGCTTGCTGAGCACCACAGCCTGATGAAGAAAGAAAAAACAATAAAGTACAAAAAATAGGTGCAGCAAAATGACAAAAGCAAAGCTACCCTTTCCACAGTCATTACAGGCCATAATACAGTCAGCACGTCCTGCTTTGTTGGATATTACAGTTATTGTATCTCTTAGTCTTTGTTTAGTGGCCTTCTCGGATAGATTAGCAAGAATCTTTAATAATAACACGAGACAGATTACATGTCGAGGTCAAGTCTGAGGGAAAGAAAAAAGAAAAGAAAAAAAGAAAGAATGCATGGAAATTTGGAGGCTGGAGCCTGCATCGAAGTACCTTGTCTGGGACTGAGGCTGCGAGCTCATGATGGTGTGCAGGACACAGAAGCAACAACAAAAATTGACACACGTTTGCATAAAATTGCTCAAGTAAAGATTAAGTCAATTCTTACTGAAGAAGCCAATTTACCATGTAGTAAATATTTTTTAGTCAAATAATTGAACGTTTTTTTTTGTCAATCCTTAAGGACACTTTGGCCCGTGCTGACCCCACCCAGTGAGAGTCAGCCTCAGCCCACATACAATAGACTGAAACCAACAAAAGCTTGACGCTCCAGACAAGGCCACAGATCATTTACAGTCACTTAACCTTCTCAGATAACCACTGAAGTCACTCACTCAACAGGCCAAAAACAGTCTTTAAGGAAGGGAGTATTGGTAGGCATTAATTAATAATCAGCAAATAAACTAGAAATGTGCTGTCTGTGTCGCCTTAAACAGGTTTGGAACAAGTTAACATTTTAAGTTTTTTTTTGTTTTGTTTTGTTCTTCAAAAAAGCTTTACTGCTCTTCTTAAAGTTGTACTTTATGATTTGTAATCTTAAAAAAAAAATTCTGCTTCATCTGAGAACCTCTCATCAAAAGCCTTCAAATCAAGGAATAAAATCTAAATCGGTAGCTTAAAATGTCCAGTGACGAGAATGAAACCATTGTTTTGTTTTCTGCTTTGGTATGCATTGCTCCTGGAAGTCCGTATATTCTCAACACGTACATGATTATATTTTAAGGAGGATTGAATGGACTCTTTTGAGAGACCATTGAGTTCGACCATCTGCTGTGCTCTTTGACACTCGCAGGCCTTTGAGGTCTCGGGTCCTTCTCCTATAAGCAGGACGAGACGTTTTACATTAGTGCAAACTTTTGCTCTCTCAGCTAAAGCACCGTTTCCAGTGCTATTTAGGCTTTTTATCCATAACCCCACACAAGCACTCTTTTTTTTTTTTAGTTACCCTACCTCCTGGACAGCATCCCGAACCATGACCTTACCCAAAACACACATACATACCACCATGTAAAAATTTAGAAAAAAAACAGCTGTAGCACACATAATTTTAAGAAAGTAAACAGACGAAAGCTATCATCCTTAAACTTTTGATTCAAATTTTTTTCTTTACACAACATACAAAGAATGAGAGGAAGTGAACTCAGTAAAATGATCTGAAAGATGATGAGCATCCATGGCTTAGTCAGGGAGGTCCAGACTGATAAATCACTTATATCTCGAGTCTGCATTTGACTAAGATGGACGGCAAAAAAAAAGGAAAAAAAAAGAGCTTTGGTCAATCAACAAAATCTACCATAGAGGTCATTAAGATGGCTCACAAAAAAAAACAAAAAAACTGCCACGTTAAGACCAGAGGGTTAAGCAGGCATTCCAAGTCCACAACGAATAACGACACCGTTACAATGGTTTAAAATCGAGAGCGCTGCTGTACAATCACTAACACCTGTTAATGCATCAAAGAAGAAGAAGAGAAAAAGGGAAAAAAGGAACTTAAGACTTTCACAACTCGGCGACCAACAAGAGTAAACAGTGCTTATGAAAACCTGCGCACAGAGAGCGTGGATAAACAAGCTGCTGTCGACGTGTCGCTTAGCATGTAACGTTCCTGCTTCTGTGCTACCGTGGACTCGTCCCGCCGCGCTGATCAAACGAAGCACGTG
>NC_088833.1:18903053-18955553 GCF_904066995.2 Poecilia reticulata | reverse complement strand
TTCGGCGAACTGCCGTTTTTGAACTTTTTCTGCTGTTTGACAAACAAAATTATGCTGTTCATACATATTTCACTGTAGAGAAATATTTTATGCATTAAAATATAGCCACTAGTGTCTACTTTATGGAATTATTACTATAATTACTACAGGATTTACTGTTTTCTGTTAAACTCCTCTGGAGTACAACCTTGTCACACTTTCTCCTATTCTTTCAATGTATTTTCTTCTTGTGCTCTGTTTTATCTGTGTCTATGCATTCTGCTTGTCTACTTTTCTGTTTGCCTTCTGGTTTTACTGGTTTTACTATCTTTTAAGATCTTCTACTATCTTTAATCAATTTTATCAATTCATATATCAAACATTTCTACTTCTTCTGAACCTTTTTGCTTTTGGTTTTCCTCTGTTTTACTCCTTCAAATATTTCTGGTTTACTGTTTCCACTAATTTTTTATACTTATTACTGTTTCACTATTCAATTGTTTCAACTATTCCTGGGATTGCACTAATTTCCTGTTGTTTCAATTATGCTCTTTCTTCAACTCTGTTTCACTTTTTGACTTTTTCAAATAATTCAGGTTGCACACAAACTCCTGCTTCTGCTGAATTCTGGTATACCTTCACTAAGTTTCACTATATATATATATATATATATATATATATATATATATATATATATATATATTGAAGTCATATATACTTCATATATGACTTCAAGCCTCTTTTTAAAAGCTAAAAAAATAAATAATAATGATAATAAAGAAAAGCATTAAAGGTGAGTGTTCTCTTTAGTGTTGGCAAAAACCCAGAAATTATTATTTAATTTCTGGGTTTAATTGGTAGGCGGCACAGTGGCGCAGTTGGTAGAGCTGTTGCCTTGCAGCAAGAAGGTTCTGGGTTCGATTCCCGGCCTGGGGTCCTTCTGCATGGAGTTTGCATGTTCTCCCTGTGCATGCGTGGGTTCTCTCCGGGTACTCCGGTTTCCTCCCACAGTCCAAAAACATGACTGTAAAACCTCAGGAGCGAAGCCGGTGAGGAAGCAGCGAGCTTAGCCTCACGTGCTATTGCGCAACCTCTCGCTAACTGCACTGGCTGCCATTCTATGGGAGCCTGTTCGTCCTGTCTGTACGCCAGCAATAAAATGGCTAAAAACATTTAATATATGGTCTTATTTTCCATAATTTTGCTTATGTATATAATGCACATTGTTTTTTGTCTCTAACTGTGTGTGTATCGTGTTTTGTGTGCGAAGGAGCGATAACAATCGGCAGAGAACAGACTCGAGGTGAGGCAGGCAGTTCTCTTGCCTCACCGCTGGGGGCGCTCATGATCCCAGATATTGTGACTGCACAACTGCAGAGTAATACACAGTGAGCTAGCCATGGAGCTAGCCACACAGTAAATAAGTAAAGTACAGCGATATATTTGTTTTCTTCTCTCCTCCGACGTCAACATGAAAGATTACATTTCTACCCTTAAACAGTTTTCTAAAGTGGATTTTCAATTGAAGCAGGAGATGATAACTAAAGGAAGACCAACACCGGAGCTGAAGGTTTTACTTCAAGACAGTTTGATGATTCTCAAACCGAGTAGAAAAGACATGCCGAGGATCAACTTGGCTTTGGATGAACAGATATTTTTGTGCAGAATTAGGGGTGCATGGATTTCATTGATAGGTAAAGGTAAGACAGCAATAAGATGTTTTTGTTTAGTTTTTTAATGAAATGTGCATTTGGTGGGCTACAGTTAATGTTTAAATAATTCAGTAAAGTAGAAGCGGTAGCTAATCTACCACAGCAATAATTTATTAATAAAACATTAAGCTTAAAACGTACTACAACAACAGACTGAATGATTTGTTGTGTGTGCAAAATTCTTGATTTTTTTTTGTGTTAAATCCTAAAACATAAAGTGGCATTATTGTCAGTTGCTATGGCAGCGAGTCTGCGTAGCTTGGGGAAAACAGATCACTTTGCTGTGGATCATAGCACGAAATTAATACCTACATTGAAGTTTCACTGAGTTAACGCGGCTATAGATGACATGTAAAATATTAGTCTTTTTGCCCCACAGCGTTGTATGCATGCGCGAAATTTCCGTAGGTCCAATAGCATGCATGGTGTCTAAGTCATAAGTCAGTGCCTCACCAGCAATGAACCTCACCGTACGTCACTGATATATATAGTGTGTGTGTGCCAAACTGGTGCCAAATCTTTCGAAGTGAAAATATCCAAGTGCTCCTGAATGTCTCTGACGTTCTGCTTGGCGTTCTCTGCCGTTACGTTCTCCCTTCTTCGTTTGTGGAGTTACAATATCTGGGTTCATGAGCGCCCCCAGCGATGAGGCAGAGAACTGAATACCTCACCTCGAATCTGTATGGCGTTTGCCGTCTCGAGTAACATGCCGTTTTCGATCGCTCCTCAGCACACGAAACACGTTACACACACAGTTGGTGACTATAAAAACAGTACATTAAATACTTGGAATTAATTATGGGAAATCAGTTAAGACATTAAATGTTTTTAACCATGTTATTTGCGACGTACAGACAGACGGAGCATGCTCTCATAGAATAACAACCAGTGCAGTTAGCGAGAAGTTGTGCAATCCCAGGTGCTGCATCACTGGCTTTGCTTGTTATACTTATTACTGTTTCACTATTCAATTGTTTCAACTATTCCTGGGATTGCACAAATTTTTTCCTGTTGTTTCAATTATGCTCTTTCTTAAACTCTGTTTCACTTTTTCACTTTTTCAAATAATTCAGGTTGCACACAAACTCCTGCTTCTGCTGAATTCTGCTATAATTTATATATTATATAATTGTATAATTTATGCAGTATAATTCACTATTAATTCACTATTAAATATATTAATATAGTATATTCACTATTCAATAGTTTCAACTATTTCTATTTCTTCCACTATCTTCTGCTTTCTTCTGCTTTCTTCTACTTTCTTCTACTTTCTTCTACTCCTTAAACTTTTCTCTACTTTTTCTTGCATTTCTGCAGCAGTCATTCTGCAAATATGCATTCTCACGGCTGTTTCGCTAGGAACAGCTATTTTTCTAGTTAGGGGCATGCCATAGCAATGCATAAGGAGAGCAGTACTGACTTGCGAAGCAAGTCAGTACTGCCTCCATGCATTGCATGGCAGGCACCTATTGTTCTACACCTAATAGAATGTCTCTTTATTATTCCATATTTTTCTTCCGTTACCGTTAATGCGGCTCGTACCGCTGCGTGCCCACCCACAAAAGTGGTATCAAAACGTGTGGCTCGACCCCGGCATTGGAGCTATTATTTTTATTGGGGATCGGAGTTACGACGGCGACGTAAAAAGCGAAAAACGAGCGAAATTTCCAACTGCCGAAACGTTAGAGTGTAACTGAAACCAACTGCCGCTTTTTAGAGTGAGGAACAGAGTGGAATTTTGACCCAAAAATAATTTTGAAATCGCTCTCATGGCCGCAAAACTTGTGCTATTGGTATGAAAGTTGGTCAGGAAATAGCACCGCATGTCTGCTCCGGTAAAATGTTTTCAAAACTTTTCTAGGGCTTACGGTTTTCTGTCCAGGTGCTTCAGAGCAAAGTGATGGGACATGACCAACTGACGCTCCTCCTCAGTGTTTAATATAGGTTTTTGAAACCTATCCCCAGTGTTTTATATAGATTTTTGAAAAATTACTCAGCTTAGTGCACACCATAGCAAAGCAAGGCAGTACATTTACATCAGTCTTTCCTACAATGAGCATTTTAGTTATTTTTTTCTCTCAGGTTAGTGGACTGCCTTGCGAAGCAAGGCAGTACATTTACCTCAGTCTTTCTTAAAATGAGCATTTTAGCTATTTTTTTCTCTCAGGTTAGTGGACTGCCTTGCGAAGCAAGGCAGTACATTTACCTCATTTTTTAAAAAATGAGCATTATAGCTATTTTTTTCTCTCAGGTTAGTGGACTGCCTTGCGAAGCAAGGCAGTACATTTACCTCATTTTTAAAAAAATGAGCATTATAGCTATTTTTTTCTCTCAGGTTAGTACATTTACATCAGTCTTTCTTAAAATAAGAATTTTAGCTATTTTTGCTGTCAATTTACACAGACCACTGAAGTGGACACTAATGCATCATAAAATACAATATCAATCACTTGCCATCACCTGCAAATGCAAGAAATTTTTTTTTAAAAATCCAATATTGCTGACAGACAAAAAAGCATGCTGATTGGTTCTTTCTTCTGCTGAAGACAACTCCTGCAGGTACAAAAATATTGTTACATCATATAACCCCTAAAGAACAATACTACTGATGCATTTTTTGAAATAATAACTTTGTATTTGGGGAAAATTACAATTGATCACAAAAAAAATTAAATTAAATCTTTTTTTAAAAAAAAAGATTTAATTTAAAAATTACTGAGCTCTGCACACACCATATTTCTCTCATCAGTGCAATTACTGTGAATGACCTACAGATATGAATCACGGTACTATCGGAGACGACAAATAGCCCTCTCATACGCTTCAAACGGTTTTCGGATCGGCCTTACGGATCTTGAATGGGAAGGGGTCGTTCAGTGTGCTTGTTTTAGTGAAACTGGCTGGCTCAAACAGATAGAATTGTCTCCCCCTGTGTGTCTCTCTTACAGCTGGCACCCTGTGGCCTATTTACCATAGCAACCGAACATGGCAACAGCTCCTGGGTCAGATAGCAAACATTCTATGGCAAACATACAGTTAAAGCAGAGGGCTACTATTTAAGTGGTTTAACACAACCACTGTTAAACATTGGATTAGTGTGGCCATTTACAATGAAGCTTAATAAATTTTTCAAAATAAAAGCCTTGATCATTTTTACATCCCGCAAATTGCTCTACTGGTGATTTAAAAACTGGTGTTACCAAATTACTGTTACAGACTGGATTAGTGTAGCCATTGATAATGACGCTTACTGAAAATTTCAAAATAAAAGCTTTGGCCATTTTTAAATCAAGCAATTGTTCTTTTGGGCCTTACATGACTGGTTTAACCAAACCACTGTTACACATTGAATTAGTGTGGTCATTAAAATGAAGCTAACTGAAACTTTCATAATAAAACCTGTATATTCCTCTCACATGAGTGTACCGCCGTAGGCGGTGCATTAATTTTTAGCTTTTTTGACCTTTTTATCGCTCAGGATAGTGAACTGCCTTGCGCAGCAAGGCAGTTCAATAACACTAGCACAAACTTTAGCATTTCACCCCCCTTGACTATATGCTTCAAACTGTTTTTGGATCACTCTTGCAGTTCCTCAACAGGAAGGAGATGTTTGGACTGCTTTGTTCAGAAAAACTAACTGCTACAAACAGTTAGAAACAGTCTGCATATTCCTCTCAGGATAGTGTACCGCCATAGGCGGTGGAATAATATTTGCATTGTTAAGTTTCCTTTTCTCAGGTTATCGAATTACCTGAGAAAAGGTATATTAACACAAAGAATAGCACTTCACAGCCTAGTGCATTGCCTTGGTCAGCACACACACAGGATTAATTACTATAGAAGAATTACAACATGGCGGAACTCTCAGATACCACACAATAGGGCTGAGCTGGGATTTAGAACTACTTGCTGTTTTGGGCATTATATAGCTGGACTGTTACACGTTGGATTAATGTGGCCATTAATCCAATGTGTAACAATTATGAAGCTTACTAAAAATGTCAAAATAAAAGTCTTGACATTTTTCACATCAGGTAATTGCTCTTTTGTGTTTTATGTGACTGGTTTAAACAAACTACTGTTACACATTGAATTGGTGAGGTTGTTAAAATGAAGCTTACTGAAAATTTCAAATTAAAAGTCTGCATATTCCTCAACTTTTAGTGCACCGCCGTAGGCGTTGGAATAATATTAGCGTTTTTTTATGTTATTTATTTCTCAGGATAGTGAACTGCCTTGCGCAGCAAGGCAATTCATTAGCATTTGTACAAAAGTTAGCATTTCACTGTCTTTGACTAGTGCACTAGCACTTTTATCTATAGTTAGCTTTTAGCTAATTTTCTCATTAATTAGACATGTTTAGTATACTGAATGGAGTAGTAAAATTAAAACAACATGGTCCTGTTGCTCCACATGCTACTGCCAGCATTTAAGCTAACATTAGCATATTGGCTAATTTTAGCTTATGCATCAGTTTTAACATAAGGAATGGTACAAGTACAGCTTAGTCAACATGCTTCTGCCTCTCCACAGGTTATTGACTACGTTGCAGCTTTCTTTAGCATTAATGCTAATTTTTAGCATAAAAACACTGGCTCAAAGCCGACGGGCACACTTTGGCATGCCCCTTTAAAATTTCTGCAGGAATTTTCTAGTTAGGGGCATGCCATAGCAATGCATAAGGAGAGCAGTACTGACTTGCGAAGCAAGTCAGTACTGCCTCCATGCATTGCATGGCAGGCACCTATTGTTCTACACCCAATAGAATGTCTGTTTATTATTAGGGGCATGCCATAGCAATGCATAAGGAGAGCAGTACTGACTTGCGAAGCAAGTCAGTACTGCCTCCATGCATTGCATGGCAGGCACCTATTGTTCTACACCCAATAGAATGTCTGTTTATTATTATAACATCTTCTTCCATTACCGTTAATGCGGCTCGTACCGCTGCGTGCCCACCCACAAAAGTGGTATCAAAACGTGCGGCTCGTACCCGAGAAGGGAGCTATTACTTTTATTGGGGATCGGAGTTACGATGGCGACGTAAAAAGCGAAAAACGAGCGAAATTTCCAACTGCCGAAACGTTAGAGTGTAACTGAAACCAACTGCCGCTTTTTAGAGTGAGGAACAGAGTGGAATTTTGACCCAAAAATAATTTTGAAATCGCTCTCATGGCCGCAAAACTTGTGCTATTGGTATGAAAGTTGGTCAGGAAATAGCACCGCATGCCTGCTCCGGTAAAATGTTTTCAAAATTTCTCTAGGGCTTACGGTTTTCTGTCCAGGTGCTTCAGAGCAAAGTTATGGGACATGACCAACTGACGCTTCATCCCCAGTGTTTTATATAGGTTTTTGAGTTACTACAGATGGAGGGTGAACAGAATGTTATATCTGCAGGCTGGGCAGAGTTTTCTTGGCATTATATCACTGCTTTAACCCAACCACTGTTACACATTGGATTAGTGTGGCCATTTAAAATTAAGCTTACTGAAAATTTTATAATAAAAGCCTGTATATTTCTTTGCAGCCTAACTAACTCCTAACTAAAGCCTTGACATTTTTCACATCAGGTCATTACTCTTTTGGCCTTTATGTGACTGGTTTAAACAAACTACTGTAACACTATGATTTGGTGTGGTAGTTAAAATGAAGTTTACTGAAAGTTTCAAAATAAAAGTCTGCATATTCCTCACGTTAGTGCACCGCCGTAGGCGGTGCAATAATACTCAGCTTTTTTTTACCTTTTTTTGCTCAGGATAGTGAACTGCCTTGCGTAGCAAGGCAGTTCATTAACATTAGCACAAACATTAGCATTTGACACACCATTTTAGTGCACCGCCGTAGGCGGTGCAATAATATTAAAGTTTTTGTTATTTATTTCTCAGGATAGTGAACTGCCTTGCGCAGCAAGGCAGTTTACTGAAATAAATATCAATAAATATCCTGAGAAATAAATATCAGGGAAGACAAAAAGCCATCTCATACGCTTCAAAAAGTTTTTGCATCGGCCATACGGATCTTGTAGGGGAAGGGGTCGTTCAGACTGCTTTTTCATCAAATCTGACTTTGTGTTTACATCAGTCTTATTTAAAATAAGCATTCTAGCAATTTTTAGTAACTTTTTCCTGTCAGGTTAGTACATTTACATCAGTCATTCTTAAAATAAGCATTTTACCCATTTTTGCTTTGGTCTCTGGTTAGTATATGTACCTAAGTCTTTCTTAAAATGAGCATTTTAAGCTAAGACCCTGTTCCTCCTTCTACTGTAGACAACTCCTGCAGGTAAAAAAATATTGTTACATCATATAACCCCTAAAGAACAATACTACTGATGCATTTTTGAAATAATAACTTTGTATTTAGGGAAAATTACAATTGATCACAAAAAAATTAAATTAAATCTTTAAAAAAAAAAAAAGATTTAATTTAAAAATTACTGAGCTCTGCACACACCATATTTCTCTCATCAGTGCAATTCCTGTGAATGACCCACAGATATGAATCACTGTACTTTCGGAGACGACAAGTAGCCCTCTCATACGCTTCAAACCGTTTTCGGATCGGCCTTACGGATCTTGAATGGGAAGGGGTCGTTCAGTGCGCTTGTTTTAGTGAAACTGGCTGGCTCAAACAGATAGAATTGTCTCCCCCTCTGTGTCTCTCTTACAGCTGGCACCCTGTGGCCTATTTACCATAGCAACCGAACATGGCAACAGCTCCTGGGTCAGAATACAAACACTATGGCAAACATACAGTTAAAGCAGAGGGCTATTAATTAAGTGGTTTAACACAACCACTGTTAAACATTGGATTAGTGTGGCCATTTACAATGAAGCTTAATAAATTTTTCAAAATAAAAGCCTTGATCATTTTTACATACTGCAATTGCTCTACTGGTGATTTAAAAACTGGTGTTACCAAATTACTGTTACAGACTGGATTAGTGTAGCCATTGATCATGACGCTTACTGAAAATTTCAAAATAAAAGCTTTGGCCATTTTTACATCAAGCAATTGTTCTTTTGGGCCTTACATGACTGGTTTAAACAAACCACAGTTGCACATTGAATTAGCATAGTCATTAAAATGAAGCTAACTGAAAGTTTCAAAATAAAAGCCTGCATATTCCTCTCGTGTTAGTGCACCGCCGTAGGCAGTGCAATAATATTAGTGTTTTTTATGTTATTTATTTCTCAGGATAGTGATAGTGCGCAGCAAGGCAGTTTATTAGCATTAGTACAAAAGTTATCATTTCACTGTCTTTGACTAGTGCACTAGCATTTTTACCTAAAGTTAGCTTTTAGCTAATTTTCTCATTAATTAGACATGTTTAGTGTACTGAATGGAGTAGTAAAATTAAAACAACATGGTCCTGTTGCTCCACATGCTACTGCCAGCATTTAAGCTAACATTAGCATATTGGCAAATTTTAGCTCATGCATCAATTTTAACATAATGAATGGTACAACTACAGCTTAGTCAACATGCTTCTTCCTCTCCACAGTTAATTGACTACGTTGCAGCTTTCTTTAGCATTAATGCTAATTTTTAGCATAAAAACACTGGCTGAAAGCCGACGGGCACACTTTGGCATGCCCCTTTAAAATTTCTGCAGGAATTTTCTAGTATTATTTATTATTCTTCCGTCACCGTTAATGCGGCTCGTACCGCTGCGTGCCCACCCACAAAAGTGGTATCAAATCGTGCGGCTCGATGCCGGCATTATTGCTATTATTTTTATTGGGGATCGGAGTTATGACGGCGACGTAAGAAGCGAAAAACGAGCGAAATTTCCAACTGCCGAACCCTTAGAGTGTAACTGACACCAACTGCCGCTTTTTTAGAGTGAGAAACAGAGTGGAATTTTGACCCAAAAATAATTTTGAAATCGCTCTCATGGCCGCAAAACTTGTGCTATTGGTATGAAAGTTGGTCAGGAAATAGCACCGCATGTCTGCTCCGGTAAAATGTTTTCGAAATTTTTCTAGGGCTTACGGTTTTCTGTCCAGGTGCTTCAGAGCAAAGTTATGGGACATGACCAACTGACGCTTCATCCGCAGTGTTTTATATAGGTTTTTGAGTTACTACAGATGGAGGGTGAACAGAATGTTAAATCTACAGGCAGGGCAGAGTTTTCTTGGCATTATATCACTGGTTTAACCCAACCGCTTTTACACATTGGATTAGTGTGGCCATTTAAAATTAAGCTTACTGAAAATTTAATAATAAAAGCCTGTATATTTCTTTGCAGCCTAACTAACTCCTAACTAAAGTCTTGACATGTTTCACATCAGGTCATTACTCTTTTGGCCTTTATGTGACTGGTTTAAACAAACTACTGTAACACTATGATTTGGTGTGGTAGTTAAAATGAAGTTTACTGAAAGTTTCAAAATAAAACTCTGCATATTCCTCTCACGTTAGTGCACCGCCGTAGGCGGTGCAATAATACTCAGCTTTTTTTACCTTTTTTTGCTCAGGATAGTGAACTGCCTTGCGTAGCAAGGCAGTTCATTAACATTAGCACAAACATTAGCATTTGACCCACCATTTTAGTGCACCGCCGTAGGCGGTGCAATAATATTAAAGTTTTTGTTATTTATTTCTCAGGATAGTGAACTGCCTTGCGCAGCAAGGCAGTTTACTGAAATAAATATCAATAAATATCCTGAGAAATAAATATCAGGAAAGACAAAAAGCCCTCTCATACGCTTCAAACAGTTTTTGCATCGGCCTTACGGATCTTGTAGGGGAAGGGGTCGTTCAGACTGCTTTTTTCATCAAATCTGACTTTGTGTTTACATCAGTCTTATTTAAAATAAGCATTTTACCCATTTTTGCTTTGGTCTCTGGTTAGTATATGTACCTAAGTCTTTCTTAAAATGAGCATTTTAAGCTAAGACCCTGTTCCTCCTTCTACTGTAGACAACTCCTGCAGGTAAAAAAAATATTGTTACATCATATAACCCCTAAAGAACAATACTACTGATGCATTTTTGAAATAATAACTTTGTATTTAGGGAAAATTACAATTGATCACAAAAAAAATTAAATTAAATCTTTTTTTTTTTTTTAAAGATTTAATTTAAAAATTACTGAGCTCTGCACACACCATATTTCTCTCATCAGTGCAATTCCTGTGAATGACCTACAGATATGAATCACGGTACTATGGGAGACGACAAATAGCCCTCTCATACGCTTCAAACGGTTTTCGGATCGGCCTTACGGATCTTGAATGGGAAGGGGTCGTTCAGTGTGCTTGTTTTAGTGAAACTGGCTGGCTCAAACAGATAGAATTGTCTCCCCCTGTGTGTCTCTCTTACAGCTGGCACCCTGTGGCCTATTTACCATAGCAACCGAACATGGCAACAGCTCCTGAGTCAGAATACAAACACTATGGCAAACATTCAGTTAAGAAGGCAGAGGGCTATTAATTAAGTGGTTTAACACACCCACTGTTAAACATTGGATTAGTGTGGCCATTTACAATGAAGCTTAATAAATTTTTCAAAATAAAAGCCTTGATCATTTTTACATACTGCAATTGCTCTACTGGTGATTTAAAAACTGGTGTTACCAAATTACTGTTACAGACTGGATTAGTGTAGCCATTGATCATGACGCTTACTGAAAATTTCAAAATAAAAGTTTTGGCCATTTTTACATCAAGCAATTGTTCTTTTGGGCCTTACATGACTGGTTTAAACAAACCACAGTTGCACATTGAATTAGCATAGTCATTAAAATGAAGCTAACTGAAAGTTTCAAAATAAAAGCCTGCATATTCCTCTCGTGTTAGTGCACCGCCGTAGGCAGTGCAATAATATTAGTGTTTTTTATGTTATTTATTTCTCAGCATTCTTAGCATTTCTTAGCATTAGTACAAAAGTTATCATTTCACTGTCTTTGACTAGTGCACTAGCATTTTTACCTAAAGTTAGCTTTTAGCTAATTTTCTCATTAATTAGACATGTTTAGTGTACTGAATGGAGTAGTAAAATTAAAACAACATGGTCCTGTTGCTCCACATGCTACTGCCAGCATTTAAGCTAACATTAGCATATTGGCTAATTTTAGCTCATGCATCAATTTTAACATAATGAATGGTACAACTACAGCTTAGTCAACATGCTTCTTCCTCTCCACAGTTAATTGACTACATTGCAGCTTTCTTTAGCATTAATGCTAATTTTTAACATCATAACGCTGGCTCAAAGCCGACGGGCACACTTTGGCATGCCCCTTTAAAATTTCTGCAGGAATTTTCTAGTTATAACATCTTCTTCCATTACCGTTAATGCGGCTCGTACCGCTGCGTGCCCACCCACAAAAGTGGTATCAAAACGTGCGGCTCGTACCCAAGAAGGGAGCTATTACTTTTATTGGGGATCGGAGTTAGGATGGCGACGTAAAAAGCGAAAAACGAGCAAAATTTCCAACTGCCGAAACCCTAGAGTGTAACTGAAACCAACTGCCGCTTTTTAGAGTGAGGAACAGGGTGGAATTTTGACCCAAAAATAATTTTGAAATCGCTCTCATGGCCGCAAAACTTGTGCTATTGGTATGAAAGTTGGTCAGGAAATAGCACCGCATGTCTGCTCCGGTAAAATGTTTTCAAAATTTCTCTAGGGCTTACGGTTTTCTGTCCAGGTGCTTCAGAGCAAAGTGATGGGACATGACCAACTGACGCTTCATCCCCAGTGTTTTATATAGGTTTTTGAGTTACTACAGATGGAGGGTGAACAGAATGTTAAATCTACAGGCAGGGCAGAGTTTTCTTGGCATTATATCACTGGTTTAACCCAACCACTGTTACACATTGGATTAGTGTGGCCATTTAAAATTAAGCTTACTGAAAATTTCATAATAAAAGCCTGTATATTTCTTTGCAGCCTAACTAACTCCTAACTAAAGCCTTGACATTTTTCACATCAGGTCATTACTCTTTTGGCCTTTATGTGACTGGTTTAAACAAACTACTGTAACACTATGATTTGGTGTGGTAGTTAAAATGAAGTTTACTGAAAGTTTCAAAATAAAAGTCTGCATATTCCTCTCACGTTAGTGCACCGCCAAAGGCGGTGCAATAATATTCAGCTTTTTTTACCTTTTTTTTCGCTCAGGATAGTGAACTGCCTTGCGCAGCAAGGCAGTTCATTAACATTACCACAAACATTAGCATTTGACCCACCATATTAGTGCACCGCCATAGGCGGTGCAATAATATTAAAGTTTTTTGTTATTTATTTCTCAGGAAAGTAAACTGCCTTGCTGCGCAAGGCAGTTTACTGAAATAAATATCAATAAATATCTTGAGAAATAAATATCAGGGAAGACAAAAAGCCATCTCATACGCTTCAAACAGTTTTTGCATCGGCCATACGGATCTTGTAGGGGAAGGGGTCGTTCAGACTGCTTTTTTCATCAAATTTGACTTTGTGTTTACATCAGTCATTCTTAAAATAAGCATTTTACCCATTTTTGCTTTGGTCTCTGGTTAGTATATGTACCTAAGTCTTTCTTAAAATGAGCATTTTAAGCTAAGACCCTGTTCCTCCTTCTACTGAAGACAACTCCTGCAGGTAAAAAAAATATTGTTACATCATATAACCCCTAAAGAACAATACTACTGATGCATTTTTGAAATAATAACTTTGTATTTAGGTAAAATTACAATTGATCACAAAAAAAATTAAATTAAATCTTTTAAAAAAAAAAAGATTTAATTTAAAAATTACTGAGCTCTGCACACACCATATTTCTCTCATCAGTGCAATTACTGTGAATGACGTACAGATATGAATCACTGTACTATCGGAGACGACAAATAGCCCTCTCATACGCTTCAAACGGTTTTCGGATCGGCCTTACGGATCTTGAATGGGAAGGGGTCGTTCAGTGTGCTTGTTTTAGTGAAACTGGCTGGCTCAAACAGATAGAATTGTCTCCCCCTGTGTGTCTCTCTTACAGCTGGCACCCTGTGGCCTATTTACCATAGCAACCGAACATGGCAACAGCTCCTGGGTCAGATAGCAAACATTCTATGGCAAACATACAGTTAAAGCAGAGGGCTACTATTTAAGTGGTTTAACACAACCACTGTTAAACATTGGATTAGTGTGGCCATTTACAATGAAGCTTAATAATTTTTTCAAAATAAAAGCCTTGATCATTTTTACATACTGCAATTGCTCTACTGGTGATTTAAAAACTGGTGTTACCAAATTACTGTTACAGACTGGATTAGTGTAGCCATTGATTATGACGCTTACTGAAAATTTCAAAATAAAAGCTTTGGCCATTTTTACATCGAGCAATTGTTCTTTTGGGCCTTACATGACCACAGTTGCACATTGAATTACCATAGTCATTAAAATGAAGCTAACTGAAAGTTTCAAAATAAAAGCCTGCATATTCCTCTCGTGTTAGTGCACCGCCGTAGGCAGTGCAATAATATTAGTGTTTTTTATGTTATTTATTTCTCAGTATAGTGAACTGCCTTGCACAGCAAGGCAGTTCATTAACATTAGCACAAACATTAGCATTTCACTTCCTTTGACTAGTGTACTAGCACTTTTACCTATAGTTAGCTTTTAGCTAATTTTCTCATTAATTAGACATGTTTAGTGTACTGAATGGAGTAGTAAAATTTAAACAACATGGTCCTGTTGCTCCACATGCTACTGCCAGCATTTAAACTAACATTAGCATATTGGCTAATTTTAGCTCATGCATCAATTTTAACATAATGAATGGTACAACTACAGCTTAGTCAACATGCTTCTGCCTCTCCACAGTTAATTGACTACGTTGCAGCTTTCTTTAGCATTAATGCTAATTTTTAACATCATAACGCTGCGTCAAAGCCGACGGGCACACTTTGGCATGCCCCTTTAAAATTTCTGCAGGAATTTTCTAGTATTATTTATTATTCTTCCGTCACCGTTAATGCGGCTCGTACCGCTGCGTGCCCACCCACAAAAGTGGTATCAAATCGTGCGGCTCGATGCCGAGATGGGAGCTATTACTTTTATAGGGGATCGGAGTTACGACGGCGACGTAAAAAGCGAAAAACGAGCAAAATTTCCAACTGCCGAAACCCTAGAGTGTAACTGAAACCAACTGCCGCTTTTTAGAGTGAGGAACAGGGTGGAATTTTGACCCAAAAATAATTTTGAAATCGCTCTCATGGCCGCAAAACTTGTGCTATTGGTATGAAAGTTGGTCAGGAAATAGCACCGCATGTCTGCTCCGGTAAAATGTTTTCAAAATTTCTCTAGGGCTTACGGTTTTCTGTCCAGGTGCTTCAGAGCAAAGTTATGGGACATGACCAACTGACGCTTCATCCCCAGTGTTTTATATAGGTTTTTGAGTTACTACAGATGGAGGGTGAACAGAATGTTATATCTGCAGGCAGGGCAGAGTTTTCTTGGCATTATATCACTGGTTTAACCCAACCACTTTTACACATTGGATTAGTGTGGCCATTTAAAATTAAGCTTACTGAAAATTTCATAATAAAAGCCTGTATAGTTCTTTGCAGCCTAACTAACTCCTAACTAAAGCCTTGACATTTTTCACATCAGGTCATTACTCTTTTGGCCTTTATGTGACTGGTTTAAACAAACTACTGTAACACTATGATTTGGTGTGGTAGTTAAAATAAAGTTTACTGAAAGTTTCAAAATAAAAGTCTGCATATTCCTCACGTTAGTGCACCGCCGTAGGCGGTGCAATAATACTCAGCTTTTTTTACCTTTTTTTGCTCAGGATAGTGAACTGCCTTGCGTAGCAAGGCAGTTCATTAACATTAGCACAAACATTAGCATTTGACCCACCATTTTAGTGCACCGCCGTAGGCGGTGCAATAATATTAAAGTTTTAGTTATTTATTTCTCAGGATAGTAAACTGCCTTGCGCAGCAAGGCAGTTTACTGAAATAAATATCAATAAATATCCTGAGAAATAAATCAGGGAAGACAAAAAGCCCTCTCATATGCTTCAAACAGTTTTTGCATCGGCCTTACGGATCTTGTAGGGGAAGGGGTCGTTCAGACTGCTTTTTTCATCAAATCTGACTTTGTGTTTACATCAGTCTTATTTAAAATAAGCATTCTAGCAATTTTTAGTAACTTTTTTCTGTCAGGTTAGTACATTTACATCAGTCTTTCTTAAAATAAGCATTTTACCCATTTTTGCTTTGGTCTCTGGTTAGTATATGTACCTAAGTCTTTCTTAAAATGAGCATTTTAAGCTAAGACCCTGTTCCTCCTTCTGCTGAAGACAACTCCTGCAGGTAAAAAAAACATTGTTACATCATATAACCCCTAAAGAACAATACTACTGATGCATTTTTGAAATAATAACTTTGTATTTAGGGAAAATTACAATTGATCACAAAAAAAATTAAATTAAATCTTTTTTTTAAAAAAAAAGATTTAATTTAAAAATTACTGAGCTCTCCACACACCATATTTCTCTCATCAGTGCAATTCCTGTGAATGACCTACAGATATGAATCACGGTACTATGGGAGACGACAAATAGCCCTCTCATACGCTTCAAACGGTTTTCGGATCGGCCTTACGGATCATGAATGGGAAGGGGTCGTTCAGTGTGCTTGTTTTAGTGAAACTGGCTGGCTCAAACAGATAGAATTGTCTCCCCCTGTGTGTCTCTCTTACAGCTGGCACCCTGTGGCCTATTTACCATAGCAACCGAACATGGCAACAGCTCCTGGGTCAGATAGCAAACATTCTATGGCAAACATACAGTTAAAGCAGAGGGCTACTATTTAAGTGGTTTAACACACCCACTGTTAAACATTGGATTAGTGTGGCCATTTACAATGAAGCTTAATAAATTTTTCAAAATAAAAGCCTTGATCATTTTTACATCCTGCAATTGCTCTACTGGTGATTTAAAAACTGGTGTTACCAAATTACAGTTACAGACTGGATTAGTGTAGCCATTGATAATGACGCTTACTGAAAATTTCAAAATAAAAGCTTTGGCCATTTTTAAATCAAGCAATTGTTCTTTTGGGCCTTACATGACTGGTTTAACCAAACCACTGTTACACATTGAATTAGTGTGGTCATTAAAATGAAGCTAACTGAAGCTTTCAAAATAAAAGCCTGCATATTCCTCTCGTGTTAGTGCACCGCCGTAGGCAGTGCAATAATATTAGTGTTTTTTTATGTTATTTATTTCCCAGGATAGTGAACTTCATTAGCATTTGTACAAAAGTTTGCATTTCACTGTCTTTGACTAGTGCACTAGCACTTTTACCTAAAGTTAGCTTTTAGCTAATTTTCTCATTAATTAGACAGGTTTAGTATACTGAATGGAGTAGTAAAATTAAAACAACATGGTCCTGTTGCTCCACATGCTACTGCCAGCATTTAAGCTAACATTAGCATATTGGCTAATTTTAGCTTATGCATCAATTTTAACATAATGAATGGTACAAGTACAGCTTAGTAAACATGCTTCGACAGGTTTAGTATACTGAATGGAGTAGTAAAATTAAAACAACATGGTCCTGTTGCTCCACATGCTACTGCCAGCATTTAAGCTAACATTAGCATATTGGCTAATTTTAGCTTATGCATCAATTTTAACATAATGAATGGTACAACTACAGCTTAGTAAACATGCTTCTGCCTCTACACAGGTTATTGACTACGTTGCAGCTTTCTTTAGCATTAATGCTAATTTTTAGCATCATAACGCTGCGTCAAAGCCGACGGGCACACTTTGGCATGCCCCTTTAAAATTTCTGCAGGAATTTTCTAGTTATTATAACATCTTCTTCCATTACCGTTAATGCGGCTCGTACCGCTGCGTGCCCACCCACAAAAGTGGTATCAAAACGTGCGGCTCGTACCCAAGAAGGGAGCTATTACTTTTATTGGGGATCGGAGTTAGGATGGCGACGTAAAAAGCGAAAAACGAGCAAAATTTCCAACTGCCGAAACCCTAGAGTGTAACTGAAACCAACTGCCGCTTTTTAGAGTGAGGAACAGGGTGGAATTTTGACCCAAAAATAATTTTGAAATCGCTCTCATGGCCGCAAAACTTGTGCTATTGGTATGAAAGTTGGTCAGGAAATAGCACCGCATGTCTGCTCCGGTAAAATGTTTTCAAAATTTCTCTAGGGCTTACGGTTTTCTGTCCAGGTGCTTCAGAGCAAAGTGATGGGACATGACCAACTGACGCTTCATCCCCAGTGTTTTATATAGGTTTTTGAGTTACTACAGATGGAGGGTGAACAGAATGTTAAATCTACAGGCAGGGCAGAGTTTTCTTGGCATTATATCACTGGTTTAACCCAACCACTGTTACACATTGGATTAGTGTGGCCATTTAAAATTAAGCTTACTGAAAATTTCATAATAAAAGCCTGTATATTTCTTTGCAGCCTAACTAACTCCTAACTAAAGCCTTGACATTTTTCACATCAGGTCATTACTCTTTTGGCCTTTATGTGACTGGTTTAAACAAACTACTGTAACACTATGATTTGGTGTGGTAGTTAAAATGAAGTTTACTGAAAGTTTCAAAATAAAAGTCTGCATATTCCTCTCACGTTAGTGCACCGCCAAAGGCGGTGCAATAATATTCAGCTTTTTTTACCTTTTTTTTCGCTCAGGATAGTGAACTGCCTTGCGCAGCAAGGCAGTTCATTAACATTACCACAAACATTAGCATTTGACCCACCATATTAGTGCACCGCCATAGGCGGTGCAATAATATTAAAGTTTTTTGTTATTTATTTCTCAGGAAAGTAAACTGCCTTGCTGCGCAAGGCAGTTTACTGAAATAAATATCAATAAATATCTTGAGAAATAAATATCAGGGAAGACAAAAAGCCATCTCATACGCTTCAAACAGTTTTTGCATCGGCCATACGGATCTTGTAGGGGAAGGGGTCGTTCAGACTGCTTTTTTCATCAAATTTGACTTTGTGTTTACATCAGTCATTCTTAAAATAAGCATTTTACCCATTTTTGCTTTGGTCTCTGGTTAGTATATGTACCTAAGTCTTTCTTAAAATGAGCATTTTAAGCTAAGACCCTGTTCCTCCTTCTACTGAAGACAACTCCTGCAGGTAAAAAAAATATTGTTACATCATATAACCCCTAAAGAACAATACTACTGATGCATTTTTGAAATAATAACTTTGTATTTAGGGAAAATTACAATTGATCACAAAAAAATTAAATTAAATCTTTTTAAAAAAAAAGATTTAATTTAAAAATTACTGAGCTCTGCACACACCATATTTCTCTCATCAGTGCAATTACTGTGAATGACGTACAGATATGAATCACTGTACTATCGGAGACGACAAATAGCCCTCTCATACGCTTCAAACGGTTTTCGGATCGGCCTTACGGATCTTGAATGGGAAGGGGTCGTTCAGTGTGCTTGTTTTAGTGAAACTGGCTGGCTCAAACAGATAGAATTGTCTCCCCCTGTGTGTCTCTCTTACAGCTGGCACCCTGTGGCCTATTTACCATAGCAACCGAACATGGCAACAGCTCCTGGGTCAGATAGCAAACATTCTATGGCAAACATACAGTTAAAGCAGAGGGCTACTATTTAAGTGGTTTAACACAACCACTGTTAAACATTGGATTAGTGTGGCCATTTACAATGAAGCTTAATAATTTTTTCAAAATAAAAGCCTTGATCATTTTTACATACTGCAATTGCTCTACTGGTGATTTAAAAACTGGTGTTACCAAATTACTGTTACAGACTGGATTAGTGTAGCCATTGATTATGACGCTTACTGAAAATTTCAAAATAAAAGCTTTGGCCATTTTTACATCGAGCAATTGTTCTTTTGGGCCTTACATGACCACAGTTGCACATTGAATTACCATAGTCATTAAAATGAAGCTAACTGAAAGTTTCAAAATAAAAGCCTGCATATTCCTCTCGTGTTAGTGCACCGCCGTAGGCAGTGCAATAATATTAGTGTTTTTTATGTTATTTATTTCTCAGTATAGTGAACTGCCTTGCACAGCAAGGCAGTTCATTAACATTAGCACAAACATTAGCATTTCACTTCCTTTGACTAGTGTACTAGCACTTTTACCTATAGTTAGCTTTTAGCTAATTTTCTCATTAATTAGACATGTTTAGTGTACTGAATGGAGTAGTAAAATTTAAACAACATGGTCCTGTTGCTCCACATGCTACTGCCAGCATTTAAACTAACATTAGCATATTGGCTAATTTTAGCTCATGCATCAATTTAACATAATGAATGGTACAACTACAGCTTAGTCAACATGCTTCTGCCTCTCCACAGTTAATTGACTACGTTGCAGCTTTCTTTAGCATTAATGCTAATTTTTAACATCATAACGCTGCGTCAAAGCCGACGGGCACACTTTGGCATGCCCCTTTAAAATTTCTGCAGGAATTTTCTAGTTAGGGGCATGCCATAGCAATGCATAAGGAGAGCAGTACTGACTTGCGAAGCAAGTCAGTACTGCCTCCATGCATTGCATGGCAGGCACCTATTGTTCTACACCCAATAGAATGTCTGTTTATTAGGGGCATGCCATAGCAATGCATAAGGAGAGCAGTACTGACTTGCGAAGCAAGTCAGTACTGCCTCCATGCATTGCATGGCAGGCACCTATTGTTCTACACCTAATAGAATGTCTCTTTATTAGGGGCATGCCATAGCAATGCATAAGGAGAGCAGTACTGACTTGCGAAGCAAGTCAGTACTGCCTCCATGCATTGCATGGCAGGCACCTATTGTTCTACACCCAATAGAATGTCTGTTTATTAGGGGCATGCCATAGCAATGCATAAGGAGAGCAGTACTGACTTGCGAAGCAAGTCAGTACTGCCTCCATGCATTGCATGGCAGGCACCTATTGTTCTACACCTAATAGAATGTCTCTTTATTATTCCATATTTTTCTTCCGTTACCGTTAATGCGGCTCGTACCGCTGCGTGCCCACCCACAAAAGTGGTATCAAAACGTGTGGCTCGACCCCGGCATTGGAGCTATTATTTTTATTGGGGATCGGAGTTACGACGGCGACGTAAAAAGCGAAAAACGAGCGAAATTTCCAACTGCCGAAACGTTAGAGTGTAACTGAAACCAACTGCCGCTTTTTAGAGTGAGGAACAGAGTGGAATTTTGACCCAAAAATAATTTTGAAATCGCTCTCATGGCCGCAAAACTTGTGCTATTGGTATGAAAGTTGGTCAGGAAATAGCACCGCATGTCTGCTCCGGTAAAATGTTTTCAAAACTTTTCTAGGGCTTACGGTTTTCTGTCCAGGTGCTTCAGAGCAAAGTGATGGGACATGACCAACTGACGCTCCTCCTCAGTGTTTAATATAGGTTTTTGAAACCTATCCCCAGTGTTTTATATAGATTTTTGAAAAATTACTCAGCTTAGTGCACACCATAGCAAAGCAAGGCAGTACATTTACATCAGTCTTTCCTACAATGAGCATTTTAGTTATTTTTTTCTCTCAGGTTAGTGGACTGCCTTGCGAAGCAAGGCAGTACATTTACCTCATTTTTAAAAAAATGAGCATTATAGCTATTTTTTCTCTCAGGTTAGTGGACTGCCTTGCGAAGCAAGGCAGTACATTTACCTCATTTTTAAAAAAATGAGCATTATAGCTATTTTTTCTCTCAGGTTAGTGGACTGCCTTGCGAAGCAAGGCAGTACATTTACCTCATTTTTAAAAAAATGAGCATTATAGCTATTTTTTTCTCTCAGGTTAGTACATTTACATCAGTCTTTCTTAAAATAAGAATTTTAGCTATTTTTGCTGTCAATTTACACAGACCACTGAAGTGGACACTAATGCATCATAAAATACAATATCAATCACTTGCCATCACCTGCAAATGCAAGAAATTTTTTTTAAAAATCCAATATTGCTGACAGACAAAAAAGCATGCTGATTGGTTCTTTCTTCTGCTGAAGACAACTCCTGCAGGTAAAAAAAATATTGTTACATTATATAACCCCTAAAGAACAATACTACTGATGCATTTTTGAAATAATAACTTTGTATTTGGGGAAAATTACAATTGATCACAAAAAAAATTAAATTAAATCTTTTTTTTAAAAAAAAGATTTAATTTAAAAATTACTGAGCTCTGCACACACCATATTTCTCTCATCAGTGCAATTACTGTGAATGACCTACAGATATGAATCACGGTACTATCGGAGACGACAAATAGCCCTCTCATACGCTTCAAACGGTTTTCGGATCGGCCTTACGGATCTTGAATGGGAAGGGGTCGTTCAGTGTGCTTGTTTTAGTGAAACTGGCTGGCTCAAACAGATAGAATTGTCTCCCCCTGTGTGTCTCTCTTACAGCTGGCACCCTGTGGCCTATTTACCATAGCAACCGAACATGGCAACAGCTCCTGGGTCAGATAGCAAACATTCTATGGCAAACATACAGTTAAAGCAGAGGGCTACTATTTAAGTGGTTTAACACAACCACTGTTAAACATTGGATTAGTGTGGCCATTTACAATGAAGCTTAATAAATTTTTCAAAATAAAAGCCTTGATCATTTTTACATCCCGCAAATTGCTCTACTGGTGATTTAAAAACTGGTGTTACCAAATTACTGTTACAGACTGGATTAGTGTAGCCATTGATAATGACGCTTACTGAAAATTTCAAAATAAAAGCTTTGGCCATTTTTAAATCAAGCAATTGTTCTTTTGGGCCTTACATGACTGGTTTAACCAAACCACTGTTACACATTGAATTAGTGTGGTCATTAAAATGAAGCTAACTGAAACTTTCAAAATAAAAACCTGTATATTCCTCTCACATGAGTGTACCGCCGTAGGCGGTGCATTAACGCTCAGGATAGTGAACTGCCTTGCGCAGCAAGGCAGTTCAATAACACTAGCACAAACTTTAGCATTTCACCCCCCTTGACTATATGCTTCAAACTGTTTTTGGATCACTCTTGCAGTTCCTCAACAGGAAGGAGATGTTTGGACTGCTTTGTTCAGAAAAACTAACTGCTACAAACAGTTAGAAACAGTCTGCATATTCCTCTCAGGATAGTGTACCGCCATAGGCGGTGGAATAATATTTGCATTGTTAAGTTTCCTTTTCTCAGGTTATCGAATTACCTGAGAAAAGGTATATTAACACAAAGAATAGCACTTCACAGCCTAGTGCATTGCCTTGGTCAGCACACACACAGGATTAATTACTATAGAAGAATTACAACATGGCGGAACTCTCAGATACCACACAATAGGGCTGAGCTGGGATTTAGAACTACTTGCTGTTTTGGGCATTATATAGCTGGACTGTTACACGTTGGATTAATGTGGCCATTAATCCAATGTGTAACAATTATGAAGCTTACTAAAAATGTCAAAATAAAAGTCTTGACATTTTTCACATCAGGTAATTGCTCTTTTGTGTTTTATGTGACTGGTTTAAACAAACTACTGTTACACATTGAATTGGTGAGGTTGTTAAAATGAAGCTTACTGAAAATTTCAAATTAAAAGTCTGCATATTCCTCAACTTTTAGTGCACCGCCGTAGGCGTTGGAATAATATTAGCGTTTTTTTATGTTATTTATTTCTCAGGATAGTGAACTGCCTTGCGCAGCAAGGCAATTCATTAGCATTTGTACAAAAGTTAGCATTTCACTGTCTTTGACTAGTGCACTAGCACTTTTATCTATAGTTAGCTTTTAGCTAATTTTCTCATTAATTAGACATGTTTAGTATACTGAATGGAGTAGTAAAATTAAAACAACATGGTCCTGTTGCTCCACATGCTACTGCCAGCATTTAAGCTAACATTAGCATATTGGCTAATTTTAGCTTATGCATCAGTTTTAACATAAGGAATGGTACAAGTACAGCTTAGTCAACATGCTTCTGCCTCTCCACAGGTTATTGACTACGTTGCAGCTTTCTTTAGCATTAATGCTAATTTTTAGCATAAAAACACTGGCTCAAAGCCGACGGGCACACTTTGGCATGCCCCTTTAAAATTTCTGCAGGAATTTTCTAGTTATTATAACATCTTCTTCCATTACCGTTAATGCGGCTCGTACCGCTGCGTGCCCACCCACAAAAGTGGTATCAAAACGTGCGGCTCGTACCCGAGAAGGGAGCTATTACTTTTATTGGGGATCGGAGTTACGATGGCGACGTAAAAAGCGAAAAACGAGCGAAATTTCCAACTGCCGAAACGTTAGAGTGTAACTGAAACCAACTGCCGCTTTTTAGAGTGAGGAACAGAGTGGAATTTTGACCCAAAAATAATTTGAAATCGCTCTCATGGCCGCAAAACTTGTGCTATTGGTATGAAAGTTGGTCAGGAAATAGCACCGCATGCCTGCTCCGGTAAAATGTTTTCAAAATTTCTCTAGGGCTTACGGTTTTCTGTCCAGGTGCTTCAGAGCAAAGTTATGGGACATGACCAACTGACGCTTCATCCCCAGTGTTTTATATAGGTTTTTGAGTTACTACAGATGGAGGGTGAACAGAATGTTATATCTGCAGGCTGGGCAGAGTTTTCTTGGCATTATATCACTGCTTTAACCCAACCACTGTTACACATTGGATTAGTGTGGCCATTTAAAATTAAGCTTACTGAAAATTTTATAATAAAAGCCTGTATATTTCTTTGCAGCCTAACTAACTCCTAACTAAAGCCTTGACATTTTTCACATCAGGTCATTACTCTTTTGGCCTTTATGTGACTGGTTTAAACAAACTACTGTAACACTATGATTTGGTGTGGTAGTTAAAATGAAGTTTACTGAAAGTTTCAAAATAAAAGTCTGCATATTCCTCACGTTAGTGCACCGCCGTAGGCGGTGCAATAATACTCAGCTTTTTTTACCTTTTTTTGCTCAGGATAGTGAACTGCCTTGCGTAGCAAGGCAGTTCATTAACATTAGCACAAACATTAGCATTTGACCCACCATTTTAGTGCACCGCCGTAGGCGGTGCAATAATATTAAAGTTTTTGTTATTTATTTCTCAGGATAGTGAACTGCCTTGCGCAGCAAGGCAGTTTACTGAAATAAATATCAATAAATATCCTGAGAAATAAATATCAGGGAAGACAAAAAGCCATCTCATACGCTTCAAAAAGTTTTTGCATCGGCCATACGGATCTTGTAGGGAAGGGGTCGTTCAGACTGCTTTTTCATCAAATCTGACTTTGTGTTTACATCAGTCTTATTTAAAATAAGCATTCTAGCAATTTTTAGTAACTTTTTCCTGTCAGGTTAGTACATTTACATCAGTCATTCTTAAAATAAGCATTTTACCCATTTTTGCTTTGGTCTCTGGTTAGTATATGTACCTAAGTCTTTCTTAAAATGAGCATTTTAAGCTAAGACCCTGTTCCTCCTTCTACTGTAGACAACTCCTGCAGGTAAAAAAAATATTGTTACATCATATAACCCCTAAAGAACAATACTACTGATGCATTTTTGAAATAATAACTTTGTATTTAGGGAAAATTACAATTGATCACAAAAAAAATTAAATTAAATCTTTAAAAAAAAAAAAGATTTAATTTAAAAATTACTGAGCTCTGCACACACCATATTTCTCTCATCAGTGCAATTCCTGTGAATGACCCACAGATATGAATCACTGTACTTTCGGAGACGACAAGTAGCCCTCTCATACGCTTCAAACCGTTTTCGGATCGGCCTTACGGATCTTGAATGGGAAGGGGTCGTTCAGTGCGCTTGTTTTAGTGAAACTGGCTGGCTCAAACAGATAGAATTGTCTCCCCCTCTGTGTCTCTCTTACAGCTGGCACCCTGTGGCCTATTTACCATAGCAACCGAACATGGCAACAGCTCCTGGGTCAGAATACAAACACTATGGCAAACATACAGTTAAAGCAGAGGGCTATTAATTAAGTGGTTTAACACAACCACTGTTAAACATTGGATTAGTGTGGCCATTTACAATGAAGCTTAATAAATTTTTCAAAATAAAAGCCTTGATCATTTTTACATACTGCAATTGCTCTACTGGTGATTTAAAAACTGGTGTTACCAAATTACTGTTACAGACTGGATTAGTGTAGCCATTGATCATGACGCTTACTGAAAATTTCAAAATAAAAGCTTTGGCCATTTTTACATCAAGCAATTGTTCTTTTGGGCCTTACATGACTGGTTTAAACAAACCACAGTTGCACATTGAATTAGCATAGTCATTAAAATGAAGCTAACTGAAAGTTTCAAAATAAAAGCCTGCATATTCCTCTCGTGTTAGTGCACCGCCGTAGGCAGTGCAATAATATTAGTGTTTTTTATGTTATTTATTTCTCAGGATAGTGATAGTGCGCAGCAAGGCAGTTTATTAGCATTAGTACAAAAGTTATCATTTCACTGTCTTTGACTAGTGCACTAGCATTTTTACCTAAAGTTAGCTTTTAGCTAATTTTCTCATTAATTAGACATGTTTAGTGTACTGAATGGAGTAGTAAAATTAAAACAACATGGTCCTGTTGCTCCACATGCTACTGCCAGCATTTAAGCTAACATTAGCATATTGGCAAATTTTAGCTCATGCATCAATTTTAACATAATGAATGGTACAACTACAGCTTAGTCAACATGCTTCTTCCTCTCCACAGTTAATTGACTACGTTGCAGCTTTCTTTAGCATTAATGCTAATTTTTAGCATAAAAACACTGGCTGAAAGCCGACGGGCACACTTTGGCATGCCCCTTTAAAATTTCTGCAGGAATTTTCTAGTTATTTATTATTCTTCCGTCACCGTTAATGCGGCTCGTACCGCTGCGTGCCCACCCACAAAAGTGGTATCAAATCGTGCGGCTCGATGCCGAGATGGGTGCTATTACTTTTATTGGGGATCGGAGTTACGACGGCGACGTAAAAAGCGAAAAACGAGCGAAATTTCCAACTGCCGAACCGCAGAGTGTAACTGACACCAACTGCCGCTTTTTTAGAGTGAGAAACAGGGTGGAATTTTGACCCCAAAATAATTTTGAAATCGCTCTCATGGCCGCAAAACATGTGCTATTGGTATGAAAGTTGGTCAGGAAATAGCACCGCATGTCTGCTCCGGTAAAATGTTTTCAAAATTTCTCTAGGGCTTACGGTTTTCTGTCCAGGTGCTTCAGAGCAAAGTGACGGGACATGACCAACTGACGCTCCCCCTCAGTGTTTAATATAGGTTTTTGAAAACTTACTGAGCTCACCACACACCATTTTTCTCTCATCAGTGCAATTCCTGTGAATGACCTACAGATATGAATCACAGGACTATCAGAGACGACAAGTAGCCCTCTCATACGCTTCAAACGGTTTTTGGATCGGCATAACGGTTCCCGAACGGGAAGGGGTCGTTCAGACTGCTTTTTTCATTAAAAGTGACTGGGTGTTCTCAAAGTTGCATGAAGTGTCTCTCACACACATGCAGCAGTTGGCAGAAGCTTGATCGCTATGGCAACTGCTGGTTTGGACTACAAGGTCTCTGTAGTTCTAAACATGGTGGAACACCTTAATACAGAGGGCAGAGCAGAAGGTCAGAACTACAACATGGCGGATCATTCAGTTATTACAGAGGAGGGCTGAGCTGGAATGTAGAGCTACTTGCTGTTTTGGGCATTATATTGGTGGATTAACCAAACCACTGTTACACATTGGATTAGTGTGTCTATTTAAAATGAAGCGTACTGAAAATTTCAAAATAAAAGCCCTGACATTTTTCACATCAGGTTATTGGTCTTTTGGGCTTTATGGGACTGCTTTAAACAAACCAGAGTTGCACATTGAATTAGCGTGGTCATTAAAATAAGGCTTACGGATACTTTCAAAATAAAAGCCTGCATATTCCTCTCACGCCAGTGCACCGCCGAAGGCGGTGCAATAATATTAGCCTTTTTTATGTTATTTACTTCTCAGGATAGTGAACTGCCTTGCGCAGCAAGGCAGTTTATTAACATTAGCACAAACATTAGCATTTGAGCCCCCTTGACTATATGCTTCACACGGTTTTCGGATCACTCTAAAAGATCCTGAATAGGAAGGAGATGTTTGGACTGCTTTGTTCAGATAAACTAACTGCTTCAAACAGTTAGAATCTGTTTCTCTCTTTGTGTCTCACTCACACGATAGTTGAGCTGCTCTTTAGAATTACAATGACTGAAGGTCAGAACTACAACATGGTGGAACTCTCAAATAGCACATAGGGATGAGCTGGCATTTAGACCTACTTGCTGTTTTGGGCATTATATAGCTGGACTGTTACACGTTGGAATAATGTGGCCATTAATCCAATGTGTAGCAAAAGTGAAGCTTACTGAAAATTTCAAAATAAAAGCCTTGACATTTTTCACATCAGGTATTTCCTCATTTGTGCTTTATGTGACTGGTTTAAACAAACTACTGTTACACATTGAATTGGTGTGGTAGTTAAAAAGAAGCTAACTGAAAGTTTCAAAATAAAAGTCTGCATATTCCTCACGTGTTAGTGCACCGCCGTAGGCGGTGCAATAATATTAGCTTTTTTATGTTATTTACTTCTCAGGATAGTGAACTGCCTTGCGCAGCAAGGCAGTTCATTAGCATTTGTACAAAAGTTAGCATTTCACTGTCTTTGACTAGTGCACTAGCACTTTTACCTAAAGTTAGCTATTAGCTAATTTTCTCATTAATTAGACATGTTTAGTATACTGAATGGAGTAGTAAAATTAAAACAACATGGTCCTTTTGCTCCACATGCTACTGCCAGCATTTAAGCTAACATTAGCATATTGGCTAATTTTAGCTTATGCATCAATTTTAACATAATGAATGGTACAAGTACAGCTTAGTCAACATGCTTCTGCCTCTCCACAGGTTATTGACTACGTTGCAGCTTTCTTTAGCATTAATGCTAATTTTTAACATCATAACGCTGCGTCAAAGCCGACGGGCACACTTTGGCATGCCCCTTTAAAATTTCTGCAGGAATTTTCTAGTTATTATAACATCTTCTTCCATTACCGTTAATGCGGCTCGTACCGCTGCGTGCCCACCCACAAAAGTGGTATCAAAACGTGCGGCTCGTACCCGAGAAGGGAGCTATTACTTTTATTGGGGATCGGAGTTACGATGGCGACGTAAAAAGCGAAAAACGAGCGAAATTTCCAACTGCCGAAACCCTAGAGTGTAACTGAAACCAACTGCCGCTTTTTAGAGTGAGGAACAGAGTGGAATTTTGACCCAAAAATAATTTTGAAATCGCTCTCATGGCTGCAAAACTTGTGCTATTGGTATGAAAGTTGGTCAGGAAATAGCACCGCATGCCTGCTCCGGTGAAATGTTTTCAAAATTTCTCTAGGGCTTACGGTTTTCTGTCCAGGTGCTTCAGAGCAAAGTTATGGGACATGACCAACTGACGCTTCATCCCCAGTGTTTTATATAGGTTTTTGAGTTACTACAGAAGGAGGGTGAACAGAATGTTAAATCTACAGGCAGGGCAGAGTTTTCTGGGCATTATATCACTGGTTTAACCCAACAACTGTTACACATTGGATTAGTGTGGCCATTTAAAATTAAGCTTACTGAAAATTTTATAATAAAAGCCTGTATATTTCTTTGCAGCCTAACTAACTCCTAACTAAAGCCTTGACATGTTTCACATCAATTCATTACTCTTTTGGCCTTTATGTGACTGGTTTAAACAAACTACTGTAACACTATGATTTGGTGTGGTAGTTAAAATGAAGTTTACTGAAAGTTTCAAAATAAAAGTCTGCATATTCCTCACGTTAGTGCACCGCCGTAGGCGGTGCAATAATATTCAGCTTTTTTTACCTTTTTTCGCTCAGGATAGTGAACTGCCTTGCGCAGCAAGGCAGTTCATTAACATTAGCACAAACATTTGCATTTGACCCGCCATTTTAGTGCACCGCCGTAGGCGGTGCAATAATATTAAACTTTTTGTTATTTATTTGTCAGGATAGTAAACTGCCTTGCGCAGCAAGCCTTGACATTTTTCAATGACTCTTTTGGCCTTTTTGTGACTGGTTTAAACAAACTACTGTTACACATTGAAATGGTAAGGTAGTTAAAATGAAGCTTAATGAAAGTTTCAAAATAAAAGTGCATACTTCCCTGAGGTTAGTGCACCGCCGTAGGCAAAGAATGCCTGCTCCGGTAAAATGTTTTCGAAATTTCTCTAGGGCTTACGGTTTTCTGTCCAGGTGCTTCAGAGCAAAGTGACGGGTCATGACCAACTGACGCTCCTCCTCTGTGTTTAATATAGGTTTTTGAAAAATTACTGAGCTCTGCACACACCATATTTCTCTCATCAGTGCAATTCCTGTGAATGACCTACAGATATGAATCACGGTACTATGGGAGACGACAAATAGCCCTCTCATACGCTTCAAACGGTTTTCGGATCGGCCTTACGGATCTTGAATGGGAAGGGGTCGTTCAGTGTGCTTGTTTTAGTGAAACTGGCTGGCTCAAACAGATAGAATTGTCTCCCCCTGTGTGTCTCTCTTACAGCTGGCACCCTGTGGCCTATTTACCATAGCAACCGAACATGGCAACAGCTCCTGGTCAGAATACAAACACTATGGCAAACATACAGTTAAAGCAGAGGGCTACTATTTAAGTGGTTTAACACACCCACTGTTAAACATTGGATTAGTGTGGCCATTTACAATGAAGCTTAATAAATTTTTCAAAATAAAAGCCTTGATCATTTTTACATCCTGCAATTGCTCTACTGGTGATTTAAAACTGGTGTTACCAAATTACTGTTACAGACTGGATTAGTGTAGCCATTGATCATGACGCTTACTGAAAATTTCAAAATAAAAGCTTTGGCCATTTTTACATCAAGCAATTGTTCTTTTGGGCCTTACATGACTGGTTTAACCAAACCACTGTTACACATTGAATTAGTGTGGTCATTAAAATGAAGCTAATTGAAACTTTCAAAATAAAAACCTGTATATTCCTCTCACATGAGTGCACCGCCTGCTCAGGATAGTGAACTGCCTTGCGCAGCAAAGCAGTTCAATAACATTAGCACAAACTTTAGCATTTCACCCCCCTTGACTATATGCTTCAAACAGTTTTTGGATCACTCTTGCAGTTCCTGAACAGGAAGGAGATGTTTGGACTGCTTTGTTCAGAAAAACTAACAGTTAGAATCTGTTTCTCTCTTTGTGTCTCACTCACACGATAGTTGAGCTGCTCTTTAGAATTACAATGACTGAAGGTCAGAACTACTCTCAAATATCACATAGGGATGAGCTGGCATTTAGATCTACTTGCTGTTTTGGTCATTATATTGGTGGAATATACAAACCACAGTTACACATTGGATAAGTGTGGCTAATTGAAATGAAGCTTACTAAAAATTTCAAAATAAAAGCCCCGACATTTTTCACGTTAGGTTATTGGTCTTTTGGGCTTTATGGTACTGGTTTAAACAAACCAGACTTGCACATTGAATTAGCGTGGTCCTTAAAATGAAGCTTACTGAAACTTTCAAAATAAAAGCCTGCATACTCCTCTCATGTCAGTGCACTGCCATAGGCGGTGCAAGAACTTTTTTTTAACCTTTTTTTCTCAGTATATTAGCACAAAGAGTAGCACTTCACTGCCCCCTAGTGCATTGCCTTGCGCAGCACACACACAGCAGTTGGCTGAGGATTAATTACTATAGAAGAACTACAACATGGTGGAACTCTCAGATACCACACATTAGGGCAGAGCTGGCATTTAGAACTACTTGCTGTTTTGGGCATTATATAGCTGGACTGTTACACATTGGATTAATGTGGCCATTAATCCAATGTGTAACAATTATGAAGCTTACTAAAAATTTCAAAATAAAAGCCTTGACATTTTTCACATCAGGTAATTGCTCTTTTGTGCTTTATGCGCATGGTTTAAACAAACTACTGTTACACATTAAATTGGTGAGGTAGTTAAAATGAAGCTTACTGAAAATTTCAAATTAAAAGTCTGTATATTCCTCAACTTTTAGTGCACCGCCATAGGCGGTGCAATAATATTAGTGTTTTTTATGTTATTTATTCTCAGGATAGTGACAGTTCATTAGCATTAGTACAAAAGTTATCATTTCACTGTCTTTCACTAATACACTAGCATTTTCACCTAAAGTTAGCTTTAGCCAATTTTCTCATTAATTAGACATGTTTAGTGTGCTGAATATAGTAGTAAAATTAAAACAACATTGTCCTGTTGCTCCACATGCTACTGCCAGCATTTAAGCTAACATTAGCATATTGGCTAATTTTAGCTCATGCATCAATTTTAACATAATGAATGGTACAACTACAGCTTATTCAACATGCTTCTGCCTCTCCACAGTTAATTGACTACGTTGCAGCTTTCTTTAGCATTAATGCTAATTTTTAACATCATAACACTGCGTCAAAGCCGACGGGCACACTTTGGCATGCCCCTTTAAAATTTCTGCAGGAATTTTCTAGTTATTCCATATTTTTCTTCCGTTACCGTTAATGCGGCTCGTACCGCTGCGTGCCCACCCACAAAAGTGGTATCAAAACGTGTGGCTCGACCCCGGCATTGGAGCTATTATTTTTATTGGGGATCGGAGTTACGACGGCGACGTAAAAAGCGAAAAACGAGCGAAATTTCCAACTGCCGAAACGTTAGAGTGTAACTGAAACCAACTGCCGCTTTTTAGAGTGAGGAACAGAGTGGAATTTTGACCCAAAAATAATTTTGAAATCGCTCTCATGGCCGCAAAACTTGTGCTATTGGTATGAAAGTTGGTCAGGAAATAGCACCGCATGTCTGCTCCGGTAAAATGTTTTCAAAACTTTTCTAGGGCTTACGGTTTTCTGTCCAGGTGCTTCAGAGCAAAGTGATGGGACATGACCAACTGACGCTCCTCCTCAGTGTTTAATATAGGTTTTGAAACCTATCCCGTGTTTTATATAGATTTTTGAAAAATTACTCAACTCAGTGCACACCATAGCAAAGCAAGGAAGTACATTTACATCAGTCTTTCTTAAAATGAGCATTTTAGCTATATTTTCTCTCAGGTTAGTGGACTGCCTTGCGAAGCAAGGCAGTACATTTACCTCATTTTAAAAAAATGAGCATTATAGCTATTTTTTTCTCTCAGGTTAGTGGACTGCCTTGCGAAGCAAGGCAGTACATTTACCTCATTTTTAAAAAATGAGCATTATAGCTATTTTTTTCTCTCAGGTTAGTGGACTGCCTTGCGAAGCAAGGCAGTACATTTACCTCATTTTTAAAAAAATGAGCATTATAGCTATTTTTTTCTCTCAGGTTAGTACATTTACATCAGTCTTTCTTAAAATAAGAATTTTAGCTATTTTTGCTGTCAATTTACACAGACCACTGAAGTGGACACTAATGCATCATAAAATACAATATCAATCACTTGCCATCACCTGCAAATGCAAGAAATTTTTTTTTAAAAATCCAATATTGCTGACAGACAAAAAAGCATGCTGATTGGTTCTTTCTTCTGCTGAAGACAACTCCTGCAGGTAAAAAAAATATTGTTACATTATATAACCCTAAAGAACAATACTACTGATGCATTTTTGAAATAATAACTTTGTATTTAGGGAAAATTACAATTGATCACAAAAAAATTAAATTAAATCTTTTTAAAAAAAAAGATTTAATTTAAAAATTACTGAGCTCTGCACACACCATATTTCTCTCATCAGTGCAATTACTGTGAATGACCTACAGATATGAATCACGGTACTATCGGAGACGACAAATAGCCCTCTCATACGCTTCAAACGGTTTTCGGATCGGCCTTACGGATCTTGAATGGGAAGGGGTCGTTCAGTGTGCTTGTTTTAGTGAAACTGGCTGGCTCAAACAGATAGAATTGTCTCCCCCTGTGTGTCTCTCTTACAGCTGGCACCCTGTGGCCTATTTACCATAGCAACCGAACATGGCAACAGCTCCTGGGTCAGATAGCAAACATTCTATGGCAAACATACAGTTAAAGCAGAGGGCTACTATTTAAGTGGTTTAACACAACCACTGTTAAACATTGGATTAGTGTGGCCATTTACAATGAAGCTTAATAAATTTTTCAAAATAAAAGCCTTGATCATTTTTACATCCCGCAAATTGCTCTACTGGTGATTTAAAAACTGGTGTTACCAAATTACTGTTACAGACTGGATTAGTGTAGCCATTGATAATGACGCTTACTGAAAATTTCAAAATAAAAGCTTTGGCCATTTTTAAATCAAGCAATTGTTCTTTTGGGCCTTACATGACTGGTTTAACCAAACCACTGTTACACATTGAATTAGTGTGGTCATTAAAATGAAGCTAACTGAAACTTTCAAAATAAAACCTGTATATTCCTCTCACATGAGTGTACCGCCGTAGGCGGTGCATTAATTTTAGCTTTTTTGACCTTTTATCGCTCAGGATAGTGAACTGCCTTGCGCAGCAAGGCAGTTCAATAACACTAGCACAAACTTTAGCATTTCACCCCCCTTGACTATATGCTTCAAACTGTTTTTGGATCACTCTTGCAGTTCCTCAACAGGAAGGAGATGTTTGGACTGCTTTGTTCAGAAAAACTAACTGCTACAAACAGTTAGAAACAGTCTGCATATTCCTCTCAGGATAGTGTACCGCCATAGGCGGTGGAATAATATTTGCATTGTTAAGTTTCCTTTTCTCAGGTTATCGAATTACCTGAGAAAAGGTATATTAACACAAAGAATAGCACTTCACAGCCTAGTGCATTGCCTTGGTCAGCACACACACAGGATTAATTACTATAGAAGAATTACAACATGGCGGAACTCTCAGATACCACACAATAGGGCTGAGCTGGGATTAGAACTACTTGCTGTTTTGGGCATTATATAGCTGGACTGTTACACGTTGGATTAATGTGGCCATTAATCCAATGTGTAACAATTATGAAGCTTACTAAAAATGTCAAATAAAAGTCTTGACATTTTTCACATCAGGTAATTGCTCTTTTGTGTTTTATGTGACTGGTTTAAACAAACTACTGTTACACATTGAATTGGTGAGGTTGTTAAAATGAAGCTTACTGAAAATTTCAAATTAAAAGTCTGCATATTCCTCAACTTTTAGTGCACCGCCGTAGGCGTTGGAATAATATTAGCGTTTTTTTATGTTATTTATTTCTCAGGATAGTGAACTGCCTTGCGCAGCAAGGCAATTCATTAGCATTGTACAAAAGTTAGCATTTCACTGTCTTTGACTAGTGCACTAGCACTTTTATCTATAGTTAGCTTTTAGCTAATTTTCTCATTAATTAGACATGTTTAGTATACTGAATGGAGTAGTAAAATTAAAACAACATGGTCCTGTTGCTCCACATGCTACTGCCAGCATTTAAGCTAACATTAGCATATTGGCTAATTTTAGCTTATGCATCAGTTTTAACATAAGGAATGGTACAAGTACAGCTTAGTCAACATGCTTCTGCCTCTCCACAGGTTATTGACTACGTTGCAGCTTTCTTTAGCATTAATGCTAATTTTAGCATAAAAACACTGGCTCAAAGCCGACGGGCACACTTTGGCATGCCCCTTTAAAATTTCTGCAGGAATTTCTAGTTATTATAACATCTTCTTCCATTACCGTTAATGCGGCTCGTACCGCTGCGTGCCCACCCACAAAAGTGGTATCAAAACGTGCGGCTCGTACCCGAGAAGGGAGCTATTACTTTTATTGGGGATCGGAGTTACAACGGCGACGTAAAAAGCGAAAAACGAGCGAAATTTCCAACTGCCGAAACCCTAGAGTGTAACTGAAACCAACTGCCGCTTTTTAGAGTGAGGAACAGGGTGGAATTTTGACCCAAAAATAATTTTGAAATCGCTCTCATGGCCGCAAAACTTGTGCTATTGGTATGAAAGTTGGTCAGGAAATAGCACCGCATGCCTGCTCCGGTAAAATGTTTTCAAAATTTCTCTAGGCTTACGGTTTCTGTCCAGGTGCTTCAGAGCAAAGTTATGGGACATGACCAACTGACGCTTCATCCCCAGTGTTTTATATAGGTTTTGAGTTACTACAGATGGAGGGTGAACAGAATGTTATATCTGCAGGCTGGGCAGAGTTTCTGGGCATTATATCACTGCTTTAACCCAACCACTGTTACACATTGGATTAGTGTGGCCATTTAAAATTAAGCTTACTGAAAATTTTATAATAAAAGCCTGTATATTTCTTTGCAGCCTAACTAACTCCTAACTAAAGCCTTGACATTTTTCACATCAGGTCATTACTCTTTTGGCCTTATGTGACTGGTTTAAACAAACTACTGAACACTATGATTTGGTGTGGTAGTAAAATGAAGTTTACTGAAAGTTTCAAAATAAAAGTCTGCATATTCCTCACGTTAGTGCACCGCCGTAGGCGGTGCAATAATACTCAGCTTTTTTTACCTTTTTTGCTCAGGAAGTGAACTGCCTTGCTACGCAAGGCAGTTCATTAACATTACACAAACATTAGCATTTGACCCACCATTTAGTGCACCGCCGTAGGCGGTGCAATAATATTAAAGTTTTGTTATTATTTCTCAGGATATGAACTGCCTTGCGCAGCAAGGCATTTACTGAAATAAATATCATAATATCCTGAGAAATAATATCAGGGAAGACAAAAAGCCCTCTCATACGCTTCAAACAGTTTTGCATCGGCCATACGGATCTTGTAGGGGAAGGGTCGTTCAGAACTGCTTTTTCATCAAATCTGACTTTGTGTTACATCAGTCTTATTTAAAATAAGCATTCTAGCAATTTTTAGTAACTTTTTCCTGTCAGGTTAGTACATTTACATCAGTCATTCTTAAAATAAGCATTTTACCCATTTTTGCTTTGGTCTCTGGTTAGTAATTGTACCTAAGTCTTTCTTAAAATGAGCATTTTAAGCTAAGACCCTGTTCCTCCTTCTACTGTAGACAACTCCTGCAGGTAAAAAAATATTGTTACATCATATAACCCCTAAAGAACAATACTACTGATGCATTTTTGAAATAATAACTTTGTATTTAGGGAAAATTACAATTGATCACAAAAAAATTAAATTAAATCTTAAAAAAAAAAAAAAAGATTTAATTTAAAAATTACTGAGCTCTGCACACACCATATTTCTCTCATCAGTGCAATTACTGTGAATGACCTACAGATATGAATCACGGGACTATTGGAGACGACAAATAGCCCTCTCATACGCTTCAAACGGTTTTCGGATCGGCCTTACGGATCTTGAATGGGAAGGGTCGTTCCGTGTGCTTGTTTTAGTGAAACTGGCTGGCTCAAACAGATAGAATTGTCTCCCCTGTGTGTCTCTCTTACAGCTGGCACCCTGTGGCCTATTTACCATAGCAACCGAACATGGCAACAGCTCCTGGGTATAGCAAACATTCTATGGCAAACATACAGTTAAAGCAGAGGGCTACTATTTAAGTGGTTTAACACACCACTGTTAAACATTGGATTAGTGTGGCCATTTACAATGAAGCTTAATAAATTTTTCAAAATAAAAGCCTTGATCATTTTACATCCGCAATTGCTCTACTGGTGATTTAAAAACTGGTGTTACCAAATTACTGTTACAGACTGGATTAGTGTAGCCATTGATAATGACGCTTACTGAAAATTTCAAAATAAAAGCTTTGGCCATTTTTAAATAAAGCAATTGTTCTTTGGGCCTTTACTGTTTAACCAAACCACTGTTACACATTGATTAGTGTGGTCATTAAAATGAAGCTAACTGAAACTTTCAAAATAAAAACCTGTATATTCCTCTCACATGAGTGTACCGCCGTAGGCGGTGCATTAATTTTTAGCTTTTTTGACCTTTTTATCGCTCAGGATAGTGAACTGCCTTGCGCAGCAAGGCAGTTCAATAACACTAGCACAAACTTTAGCATTTCACCCCCCTTGACTATATGCTTCAAACTGTTTTTGGATCACTCTTGCAGTTCCTCAACAGGAAGGAGATGTTTGGACTGCTTTGTTCAGAAAAACTAACTGCTACAAACAGTTAGAAACAGTCTGCATATTCCTCTCAGGATAGTGTACCGCCATAGGCGGTGGAATAATATTTGCATTGTTAAGTTTCCTTTTCTCAGGTTATCGAATTACCTGAGAAAAGGTATATTAACACAAAGAATAGCACTTCACAGCCTAGTGCATTGCCTTGGTCAGCACAACACAGGATTAATTACTATAGAAGAATTAAACATGGCGGAACTCTCAAATAGCACATAGTGATGAGCTTGCATTTAGACTACTTGCTGTTTTGGCATTATATAGACTGTTACACGTTGGAATAATGTGGCCATTAATCCAATGTGTAACAAAGTGAAGCTTACTGAAAATTTCAAAATAAAAGCCTTGACATTTTTCACATCAGGTATTCCTCTTTTTGTCTGGTTTAACAAACTACTGTTACACATTGAATTGGTGTGGTAGTTAAAAGAAGCTAACTGAAAGTTTCAAATTAAAAGTCTGCATATTCCTCAACTTTTAGTGCCGTAGCGTTGGATAATATTAGCGTTTTTTTATGTTATTTATTTCTCAGGATAGTGAACTGCTTGCGCAGCAAGGCAATTCATTAGCATTTGTACAAAGTTAGCATTTCACTGTCTTTGACTAGTGCACTAGCACTTTTTATAGTTAGCTTTTAGCTAATTTCTCATTATTAGACATGTTTAGACATCAGTTTTAACATAATATACAGCAGTTTACATGCTTCTGCCTCTCCACAGGTATTGACTACGTTGCAGCTTTCTTTAGCATTAATGCTAATTTTTAGCATAAAAACACTGGCTCAAAGCGACGGGCACACTTTGGCATGCCCCTTTAAAATTTCTGCAGGAATTTTCTAGTTAGGGGCATGCCATAGCAATGCATAAGGAGAGCAGTACTGACTTGCGAAGCAAGTCAGTACTGCCTCCATGCATTGCATGGCAGGCACCTATTGTTCTACCCTAGAATGTTTATTAGGGGCATGCCATAGCAATGCATAAGGAGAGCAGTACTGACTTGCGAAGCAAGTCAGTACTGCCTCCATGCATTGCATGGCAGGCACCTATTGTTCTACACCTAATAGAATGTCTCTTTATTAGGTGCATGACATAGCAATGCCTAAGGAGAGCTTGACTTGCGAAGCAAGTCAGTACTGCCTCCATGCATGCATGGCAGGCACCTATTGTTCTCACCCAATAGAATGTCTGTTTATTATTAGGGGCATGCCATAGCAATGCATAAGGAGAGCAGTACTGACTTGCGAAGCAAGTCAGTACTGCCTCCATGCATTGCATGGCAGGCACCTATTGTTCTACACCTAATAGAATGTCTCTTTATTATTCCATATTTTTCTTCCGTTACCGTTAATGCGGCTCGTACCGCTGCGTGCCCACCCACAAAAGTGGTATCAAAACGTGTGGCTCGATCCGGCATTGGAGCTATTATTTTATTGGGGATCGGAGTTAGGACGGCGACGTAAAAAGCGAAAAACGAGCGAAATTTCCAACTGCCGAAACCTAGAGTGTAACTGACACAACTGCCGCTTTTTAGAGTGAGAAACAGAGTGGAATTTTGACCCAAAAATAATTTTGAAATCGCTCTCATGGCCGCAAAACTTGTGCTATTGGTATGAAAGTTGGTAAGGAAATAGCACCGCATGTCTGCTCCGGTAAAATGTTTTCAAAATTTCTCTAGGGCTTACGGTTTTCTGTCCAGGTGCTTCAGAGCAAAGTGTTGGGACATGACCAACTGACGCTCCTCCTCAGTGTTTAATATAGGTTTTTGAAACCTATCCCCAGTGTTTTATATAGATTTTTGAAAAATTACTCAGCTTAGTGAACACCATAGCAAAAAGCAAGGCAGTACATTTACATCAGTCTTTCCTACAATGAGCATTTTTTATTTTTTTCTCTCAGGTTAGTGGACTGCCTTGCGAAGCAAGGCAGTATATTTACCTCATTTTTTTAAATAAGAGCATTATAGCTATTTTTTTCTCTCAGGTTAGTGGACTGCCTTGCGAAGCAAGGCAGTACATTTACCTCATTTTTAAAAAAAAGAGCATTATAGCTATTTTTTCTCTCAGGTTAGTGGACTGCCTTGCGAAGCAAGGCAGTACATTTACCTCATTTTTAAAAAAATGAGCATTATAGCTATTTTTTTCTATCAGGTTAGTGGACTGCCTTGCGCAGTACATTTACCTCATTTTTTAAAAAAATGAGCATTATAGCTATTTTTTTCTATCAGGTTAGTACATTTACATCAGTCTTTCTTAAAATGAGAATTTTAGCTATTTTGCTGTCAATTTACACAGATCACTGAAGTGGACACTAATGCATCATAAAATACAATATCAATCACTTGCCATCACCTGCAAATGCAAGAAAATTTTTTTTAAAAATCCAATATTGCTGGCAGACAAAAAAGCATGCTGATTGGTTCTTTCTTCTGCTGAAGAACTCCTGCAGGTAAAAAAACATTGTTACATCATAACCCCTAAAAAAATACTACTGAATCATTTTTGAAATACTAACTTTGTATTTGGGGAAAATTACAATTGATCACAAAAAAATTAAATTAAATCTTTTTTTAAAAAAAAGATTTAATTTAAAAATTACTGAGCTCTGCACACACCATATTTCTCTCATCAGTGCAATTCCTGTGAATGACCTACAGATATGAATCACGGTACTATCGGAGACGACAAATAGCCCTCTCATACGCTTCAAACGGTTTTCGGATCGGCCTTACGGATCTTGAATGGGAAGGGTCGTTCAGTGTGCTTGTTTTAGTGAAACTGGCTGGCTCAAACAGATAGAATTGTCTCCCCTGTGTGTCTCTTACAGCTGGCACCCTGTGGCCTATTTACCATAGCAACCGAACATGGCAACAGCTCCTGAGTCAGATAGCAAACATTCTATGGCAAACATACAGTTAAAGCAGAGGCTACTATTTAAGTGGTTTAACACACCCACTGTTAAACATTGGATTAGTGTGGCCATTTACAATGAAGCTTAATAAATTTTTCAAATAAAAGCCTTGATCATTTTTACATACTCAATTGCTCTACTGGTGATTTAAAAACTGGTGTTACCAAATTACTGTTACAGACTGGATTAGTGTAGCCATTGATAATGACGCTTACTGAAAATTTCAAAATAAAAGCTTTGGCCATTTTTACATCAAGCAATTGTTCTTTTGGGCCTTACATGACTGGTTTAACCAAACCACTGTTACACATTGAATTAGTGTGGTCATTAAAATGAAGCTAATTGAAACTTTCAAAATAAAAACCTGTATATTCCTCTCACATGAGTGCACCTCCGTAGGCGGTGCATTTATTTAGCTTTTTTGACCTTTTTATCGCTCAGGATAGTGAACTGCCTTGCGCAGCAAGGCAGTTCAATAACACTAGCACAAACTTTAGCATTTCACCCCCCTTGACTATATGCTTCAAACAGTTTTTGGATCACTCTTGCAGTTCCTGAACAGGAATAGATGTTTGGACTGCTTTGTTCAGATAAACTAACTGCTTCAAACCGTTAGAATCTGTTTATCCCTTTGTGTCTCACTCACACGATAGTTGAGCTGCTCTTTAGAACTACAATGACTGAAGGTCAGAACTACAACATGGCGGAACTCTCAAATAGCACATAGTGATGAGCTGGCTCTTAGATCTGCTTGCTGTATGGGGCATTATTTAGCTGGATTAACCAAACCACAGTTACACATTGGATTAGTGTGTAATCCACTGTAAATAAAAAAGCTATTTTAAAGCTATTCTAAATAAAGCTTACTGAAAGTTTCAAAATAAAAGCCTTGACATTTTTCACATCAGGTCATTACTCTTTTGGCCTTTATGTGACTGGTTTAAACAAACTACAGTAACACAATGAATCGGTGTGGTAGTTAAAAAGACGCTAACTGAAAGTTTCAAAATAAAAGTCTGCATATTCCTCTCGTGTTAGTGCACCGCCGTAGCGGTGCAATAATATAAGCTTTTTTAATGTTATTTATTTCTCAAGATAGTGAACTGCCTTGCGCAGTTCACTATCTGCCTTGCGCAGCAAGGCAGTTCATTAACATTAGCACAAACATTAGCATTTCACTTCCTTTGACTAGTGTACTAGCACTTTTACCTATAGTTAGCTTTTAGCAAATTTTCTCATTAATTAGACATGTTTAGTATACCGAATGGAGTAGTAAAATTAAAACAACATGGTCCTGTTGCTCCACATGCTACTGCCAGCATTTAAGCTAACATTAGCATATTGGCTAATTTTAGCTTATGCATCAATTTTAACATAATGAATGGTACAAGTACAGCTTAGTCAACATGCTTCTTCCTCTCCACAGGTTATTGACTACGTTGCAGCTTTCTTTAGCATTAATGCTAATTTTTAACATCATAACGCTGCATCAAAGCCGACGGGCACACTTTGGCATGCCCCTTTAAAATTTCTGCAGGAATTTTCTAGTTATTATAACATCTTCTTCCATTACCGTTAATGCGGCTCGTACCGCTGCGTGCCCACCCACAAAAGTGGTATCAAAACGTGCGGCTCGTACCCAAGAAGGGAGCTATTACTTTTATTGGGGATCGGAGTTAGGATGGCGACGTAAAAAGCGAAAAACGAGCAAAATTTCCAACTGCCGAAACCCTAGAGTGTAACTGAAACCAACTGCCGCTTTTTAGAGTGAGGAACAGGGTGGAATTTTGACCCAAAAATAATTTTGAAATCGCTCTCATGGCCGCAAAACTTGTGCTATTGGTATGAAAGTTGGTCAGGAAATAGCACCGCATGTCTGCTCCGGTAAAATGTTTTCAAAATTTCTCTAGGGCTTACGGTTTTCTGTCCAGGTGCTTCAGAGCAAAGTGATGGGACATGACCAACTGACGCTTCATCCCCAGTGTTTTATATAGGTTTTTGAGTTACTACAGATGGAGGGTGAACAGAATGTTAAATCTACAGGCAGGGCAGAGTTTTCTTGGCATTATATCACTGGTTTAACCCAACCACTGTTACACATTGGATTAGTGTGGCCATTTAAAATTAAGCTTACTGAAAATTTCATAATAAAAGCCTGTATATTTCTTTGCAGCCTAACTAACTCCTAACTAAAGCCTTGACATTTTTCACATCAGGTCATTACTCTTTTGGCCTTTATGTGACTGGTTTAAACAAACTACTGTAACACTATGATTTGGTGTGGTAGTTAAAATGAAGTTTACTGAAAGTTTCAAAATAAAAGTCTGCATATTCCTCTCACGTTAGTGCACCGCCAAAGGCGGTGCAATAATATTCAGCTTTTTTTACCTTTTTTTTCGCTCAGGATAGTGAACTGCCTTGCGCAGCAAGGCAGTTCATTAACATTACCACAAACATTAGCATTTGACCCACCATATTAGTGCACCGCCATAGGCGGTGCAATAATATTAAAGTTTTTTGTTATTTATTTCTCAGGAAAGTAAACTGCCTTGCTGCGCAAGGCAGTTTACTGAAATAAATATCAATAAATATCTTGAGAAATAAATATCAGGGAAGACAAAAAGCCATCTCATACGCTTCAAACAGTTTTTGCATCGGCCATACGGATCTTGTAGGGGAAGGGGTCGTTCAGACTGCTTTTTTCATCAAATTTGACTTTGTGTTTACATCAGTCATTCTTAAAATAAGCATTTTACCCATTTTTGCTTTGGTCTCTGGTTAGTATATGTACCTAAGTCTTTCTTAAAATGAGCATTTTAAGCTAAGACCCTGTTCCTCCTTCTACTGAAGACAACTCCTGCAGGTAAAAAAATATTGTTACATCATATAACCCCTAAAGAACAATACTACTGATGCATTTTTGAAATAATAACTTTGTATTTAGGGAAAATTACAATTGATCACAAAAAAAATTAAATTAAATCTTTTAAAAAAAAAAAGATTTAATTTAAAAATTACTGAGCTCTGCACACACCATATTTCTCTCATCAGTGCAATTACTGTGAATGACGTACAGATATGAATCACTGTACTATCGGAGACGACAAATAGCCCTCTCATACGCTTCAAACGGTTTTCGGATCGGCCTTACGGATCTTGAATGGGAAGGGGTCGTTCAGTGTGCTTGTTTTAGTGAAACTGGCTGGCTCAAACAGATAGAATTGTCTCCCCCTGTGTGTCTCTCTTACAGCTGGCACCCTGTGGCCTATTTACCATAGCAACCGAACATGGCAACAGCTCCTGGGTCAGATAGCAAACATTCTATGGCAAACATACAGTTAAAGCAGAGGGCTACTATTTAAGTGGTTTAACACAACCACTGTTAAACATTGGATTAGTGTGGCCATTTACAATGAAGCTTAATAATTTTTTCAAAATAAAAGCCTTGATCATTTTTACATACTGCAATTGCTCTACTGGTGATTTAAAAACTGGTGTTACCAAATTACTGTTACAGACTGGATTAGTGTAGCCATTGATTATGACGCTTACTGAAAATTTCAAAATAAAAGCTTTGGCCATTTTTACATCGAGCAATTGTTCTTTTGGGCCTTACATGACCACAGTTGCACATTGAATTACCATAGTCATTAAAATGAAGCTAACTGAAAGTTTCAAAATAAAAGCCTGCATATTCCTCTCGTGTTAGTGCACCGCCGTAGGCAGTGCAATAATATTAGTGTTTTTTATGTTATTTATTTCTCAGTATAGTGAACTGCCTTGCACAGCAAGGCAGTTCATTAACATTAGCACAAACATTAGCATTTCACTTCCTTTGACTAGTGTACTAGCACTTTTACCTATAGTTAGCTTTTAGCTAATTTTCTCATTAATTAGACATGTTTAGTGTACTGAATGGAGTAGTAAAATTTAAACAACATGGTCCTGTTGCTCCACATGCTACTGCCAGCATTTAAACTAACATTAGCATATTGGCTAATTTTAGCTCATGCATCAATTTTAACATAATGAATGGTACAACTACAGCTTAGTCAACATGCTTCTGCCTCTCCACAGTTAATTGACTACGTTGCAGCTTTCTTTAGCATTAATGCTAATTTTTAACATCATAACGCTGCGTCAAAGCCGACGGGCACACTTTGGCATGCCCCTTTAAAATTTCTGCAGGAATTTTCTAGTTATAACATCTTCTTCCATTACCGTTAATGCGGCTCGTACCGCTGCGTGCCCACCCACAAAAGTGGTATCAAAACGTGCGGCTCGTACCCGAGAAGGGAGCTATTACTTTATTGGGGATCGGAGTTACGATGGCGACGTAAAAAGCGAAAAACGAGCGAAATTTCCAACTGCCGAAACCCTAGAGTGTAACTGAAACCAACTGCCGCTTTTTAGAGTGAGGAACAGAGTGGAATTTTGACCCAAAAATAATTTTGAAATCGCTCTCATGGCTGCAAAACTTGTGCTATTGGTATGAAAGTTGGTCAGGAAATAGCACCGCATGCCTGCTCCGGTGAAATGTTTTCAAAATTTCTCTAGGGCTTACGGTTTTCTGTCCAGGTGCTTCAGAGCAAAGTTATGGGACATGACCAACTGACGCTTCATCCCCAGTGTTTTATATAGGTTTTTGAGTTACTACAGAAGGAGGGTGAACAGAATGTTAAATCTACAGGCAGGGCAGAGTTTTCTGGGCATTATATCACTGCTTTAACCCAACCACTGTTACACATTGGATTAGTGTGGCCATTTAAAATTAAGCTTACTGAAAATTTTATAATAAAAGCCTGTATATTTCTTTGCAGCCTAACTAACTCCTAACTAAAGCCTTGACATGTTTCACATCAATTCATTACTCTTTTGGCCTTTATGTGACTGGTTTAAACAAACTACTGTAACACTATGATTTGGTGTGGTAGTTAAAATGAAGTTTACTGAAAGTTTCAAAATAAAAGTCTGCATATTCCTCACGTTAGTGCACCGCCGTAGGCGGTGCAATAATATTCAGCTTTTTTTACCTTTTTTCGCTCAGGATAGTGAACTGCCTTGCGCAGCAAGGCAGTTCATTAACATTAGCACAAACATTTGCATTTGACCCGCCATTTTAGTGCACCGCCGTAGGCGGTGCAATAATATTAAACTTTTTTGTTATTTATTTGTCAGGATAGTAAACTGCCTTGCGCAGCAAGCCTTGACATTTTTCAATGACTCTTTTGGCCTTTTTGTGACTGGTTTAAACAAACTACTGTTACACATTGAAATGGTAAGGTAGTTAAAATGAAGCTTAATGAAAGTTTCAAAATAAAAGTGCATACTTCCCTGAGGTTAGTGCACCGCCGTAGGCAAAGAATGCCTGCTCCGGTAAAATGTTTTCGAAATTTCTCTAGGGCTTACGGTTTTCTGTCCAGGTGCTTCAGAGCAAAGTGACGGGTCATGACCAACTGACGCTCCTCCTCTGTGTTTAATATAGGTTTTTGAAAAATTACTGAGCTCTGCACACACCATATTTCTCTCATCAGTGCAATTCCTGTGAATGACCTACAGATATGAATCACGGTACTATGGGAGACGACAAATAGCCCTCTCATACGCTTCAAACGGTTTTCGGATCGGCCTTACGGATCTTGAATGGGAAGGGGTCGTTCAGTGTGCTTGTTTTAGTGAAACTGGCTGGCTCAAACAGATAGAATTGTCTCCCCTGTGTGTCTCTCTTACAGCTGGCACCCTGTGGCCTATTTACCATAGCAACCGAACATGGCAACAGCTCCTGGGTCAGAATACAAACACTATGGCAAACATACAGTTAAAGCAGAGGGCTACTATTTAAGTGGTTTAACACACCCACTGTTAAACATTGGATTAGTGTGGCCATTTACAATGAAGCTTAATAAATTTTTCAAAATAAAAGCCTTGATCATTTTTACATCCTGCAATTGCTCTACTGGTGATTTAAAAACTGGTGTTACCAAATTACTGTTACAGACTGGATTAGTGTAGCCATTGATCATGACGCTTACTGAAAATTTCAAAATAAAAGCTTTGGCCATTTTTACATCAAGCAATTGTTCTTTTGGGCCTTACATGACTGGTTTAACCAAACCACTGTTACACATTGAATTAGTGTGGTCATTAAAATGAAGCTAATTGAAACTTTCAAAATAAAAACCTGTATATTCCTCTCACATGAGTGCACCGCCTGCTCAGGATAGTGAACTGCCTTGCGCAGCAAAGCAGTTCAATAACATTAGCACAAACTTTAGCATTTCACCCCCCTTGACTATATGCTTCAAACAGTTTTTGGATCACTCTTGCAGTTCCTGAACAGGAAGGAGATGTTTGGACTGCTTTGTTCAGAAAAACTAACAGTTAGAATCTGTTTCTCTCTTTGTGTCTCACTCACACGATAGTTGAGCTGCTCTTTAGAATTACAATGACTGAAGGTCAGAACTACTCTCAAATATCACATAGGGATGAGCTGGCATTTAGATCTACTTGCTGTTTTGGTCATTATATTGGTGGAATATACAAACCACAGTTACACATTGGATAAGTGTGGCTAATTGAAATGAAGCTTACTAAAAATTTCAAAATAAAAGCCCCGACATTTTTCACGTTAGGTTATTGGTCTTTTGGGCTTTATGGTACTGGTTTAAACAAACCAGACTTGCACATTGAATTAGCGTGGTCCTTAAAATGAAGCTTACTGAAACTTTCAAAATAAAAGCCTGCATACTCCTCTCATGTCAGTGCACTGCCATAGGCGGTGCAAGAACTTTTTTTTTAACCTTTTTTTTCTCAGTATATTAGCACAAAGAGTAGCACTTCACTGCCCCCTAGTGCATTGCCTTGCGCAGCACACACACAGCAGTTGGCTGAGGATTAATTACTATAGAAGAACTACAACATGGTGGAACTCTCAGATACCACACATTAGGGCTGAGCTGGCATTTAGAACTACTTGCTGTTTTGGGCATTATATAGCTGGACTGTTACACATTGGATTAATGTGGCCATTAATCCAATGTGTAACAATTATGAAGCTTACTAAAAATTTCAAAATAAAAGCCTTGACATTTTTCACATCAGGTAATTGCTCTTTTGTGCTTTATGCGCATGGTTTAAACAAACTACTGTTACACATTAAATTGGTGAGGTAGTTAAAATGAAGCTTACTGAAAATTTCAAATTAAAAGTCTGTATATTCCTCAACTTTTAGTGCACCGCCATAGGCGGTGCAATAATATTAGTGTTTTTATGTTATTTATTTCTCAGGATAGTGACAGTTCATTAGCATTAGTACAAAAGTTATCATTTCACTGTCTTTCACTAATACACTAGCATTTTCACCTAAAGTTAGCTTTTAGCCAATTTTCTCATTAATTAGACATGTTTAGTGTGCTGAATATAGTAGTAAAATTAAACAACATTGTCCTGTTGCTCCACATGCTACTGCCAGCATTTAAGCTAACATTAGCATATTGGCTAATTTTAGCTCATGCATCAATTTTAACATAATGAATGGTACAACTACAGCTTATTCAACATGCTTCTGCCTCTCCACAGTTAATTGACTACGTTGCAGCTTTCTTTAGCATTAATGCTAATTTTTAACATCATAACACTGCGTCAAAGCCGACGGGCACACTTTGGCATGCCCCTTTAAAATTTCTGCAGGAATTTTCTAGTTAGGGGCATGCCATAGCAATGCATAAGGAGAGCAGTACTGACTTGCGAAGCAAGTCAGTACTGCCTCCATGCATTGCATGGCAGGCACCTATTGTTCTACACCCAATAGAATGTCTGTTTATTATTAGGGGCATGCCATAGCAATGCATAAGGAGAGCAGTACTGACTTGCGAAGCAAGTCAGTACTGCCTCCATGCATTGCATGGCAGGCACCTATTGTTCTACACCTAATAGAATGTCTCTTTATTATTCCATATTTTTCTTCCGTTACCGTTAATGCGGCTCGTACCGCTGCGTGCCCACCCACAAAAGTGGTATCAAAACGTGTGGCTCGACCCCGGCATTGGAGCTATTATTTTTATTGGGGATCGGAGTTACGACGGCGACGTAAAAAGCGAAAAACGAGCGAAATTTCCAACTGCCGAAACGTTAGAGTGTAACTGAAACCAACTGCCGCTTTTTAGAGTGAGGAACAGAGTGGAATTTTGACCCAAAAATAATTTTGAAATCGCTCTCATGGCCGCAAAACTTGTGCTATTGGTATGAAAGTTGGTCAGGAAATAGCACCGCATGTCTGCTCCGGTAAAATGTTTTCAAAACTTTTCTAGGGCTTACGGTTTTCTGTCCAGGTGCTTCAGAGCAAAGTGATGGGACATGACCAACTGACGCTCCTCCTCAGTGTTTAATATAGGTTTTTGAAACCTATCCCCAGTGTTTTATATAGATTTTTGAAAAATTACTCAGCTTAGTGCACACCATAGCAAAGCAAGGCAGTACATTTACATCAGTCTTTCCTACAATGAGCATTTTAGTTATTTTTTTCTCTCAGGTTAGTGGACTGCCTTGCGAAGCAAGGCAGTACATTTACCTCATTTTTAAAAAATGAGCATTATAGCTATTTTTTCTCTCAGGTTAGTGGACTGCCTTGCGAAGCAAGGCAGTACATTTACCTCATTTTTAAAAAAATGAGCATTATAGCTATTTTTTTCTCTCAGGTTAGTGGACTGCCTTGCGAAGCAAGGCAGTACATTTACCTCATTTTTAAAAAAATGAGCATTATAGCTATTTTTTCTCTCAGGTTAGTACATTTACATCAGTCTTTCTTAAAATAAGAATTTTAGCTATTTTTGCTGTCAATTTACACAGACCACTGAAGTGGACACTAATGCATCATAAAATACAATATCAATCACTTGCCCTCACCTGCAAATGCAATAAATTTTTTTTAAAAAATCCAATATTGCTGACAGACAAAAAGGCATGCTGATCGGTTCTTTCTTTTGCTGAAGACAACTCCTGAAGGTAAAAAAATATTGTTACATTATATAACCCCTAAAGAACAATACTACTGATGCATTTTTGAAATAATAACTTTGTATTTGGGGAAAATTACAATTGATCAAAAAAAATTAAATTAAATCTTTTTTTTAAAAAAAGATTTAATTTAAAAATTACTGAGCTCTGCACACACCATATTTCTCTCATCAGTGCAATTACTGTGAATGACCTACAGATATGAATCACGGTACTATCGGAGACGACAAATAGCCCTCTCATACGCTTCAAACGGTTTTCGGATCGGCCTTACGGATCTTGAATGGGAAGGGGTCGTTCAGTGTGCTTGTTTTAGTGAAACTGGCTGGCTCAAACAGATAGAATTGTCTCCCCCTGTGTGTCTCTCTTACAGCTGGCACCCTGTGGCCTATTTACCATAGCAACCGAACATGGCAACAGCTCCTGGGTCAGATAGCAAACATTCTATGGCAAACATACAGTTAAAGCAGAGGGCTACTATTTAAGTGGTTTAACACAACCACTGTTAAACATTGGATTAGTGTGGCCATTTACAATGAAGCTTAATAAATTTTTCAAAATAAAAGCCTTGATCATTTTTACATCCCGCAAATTGCTCTACTGGTGATTTAAAAACTGGTGTTACCAAATTACTGTTACAGACTGGATTAGTGTAGCCATTGATAATGACGCTTACTGAAAATTTCAAAATAAAAGCTTTGGCCATTTTTAAATCAAGCAATTGTTCTTTTGGGCCTTACATGACTGGTTTAACCAAACCACTGTTACACATTGAATTAGTGTGGTCATTAAAATGAAGCTAACTGAAACTTTCAAAATAAAAACCTGTATATTCCTCTCACATGAGTGTACCGCCGTAGGCGGTGCATTAATTTTTAGCTTTTTTGACCTTTTTATCGCTCAGGATAGTGAACTGCCTTGCGCAGCAAGGCAGTTCAATAACACTAGCACAAACTTTAGCATTTCACCCCCCTTGACTATATGCTTCAAACTGTTTTTGGATCACTCTTGCAGTTCCTCAACAGGAAGGAGATGTTTGGACTGCTTTGTTCAGAAAAACTAACTGCTACAAACAGTTAGAAACAGTCTGCATATTCCTCTCAGGATAGTGTACCGCCATAGGCGGTGGAATAATATTTGCATTGTTAAGTTTCCTTTTCTCAGGTTATCGAATTACCTGAGAAAAGGTATATTAACACAAAGAATAGCACTTCACAGCCTAGTGCATTGCCTTGGTCAGCACACACACAGGATTAATTACTATAGAAGAATTACAACATGGCGGAACTCTCAGATACCACACAATAGGGCTGAGCTGGGATTTAGAACTACTTGCTGTTTTGGGCATTATATAGCTGGACTGTTACACGTTGGATTAATGTGGCCATTAATCCAATGTGTAACAATTATGAAGCTTACTAAAAATGTCAAAATAAAAGTCTTGACATTTTTCACATCAGGTAATTGCTCTTTTGTGTTTTATGTGACTGGTTTAAACAAACTACTGTTACACATTGAATTGGTGAGGTTGTTAAAATGAAGCTTACTGAAAATTTCAAATTAAAAGTCTGCATATTCCTCAACTTTTAGTGCACCGCCGTAGGCGTTGGAATAATATTAGCGTTTTTTTATGTTATTTATTTCTCAGGATAGTGAACTGCCTTGCGCAGCAAGGCAATTCATTAGCATTTGTACAAAAGTTAGCATTTCACTGTCTTTGACTAGTGCACTAGCACTTTTATCTATAGTTAGCTTTTAGCTAATTTTCTCATTAATTAGACATGTTTAGTATACTGAATGGAGTAGTAAAATTAAACAACATGGTCCTGTTGCTCCACATGCTACTGCCAGCATTTAAGCTAACATTAGCATATTGGCTAATTTTAGCTTATGCATCAGTTTTAACATAAGGAATGGTACAAGTACAGCTTAGTCAACATGCTTCTGCCTCTCCACAGGTTATTGACTACGTTGCAGCTTTCTTTAGCATTAATGCTAATTTTTAGCATAAAAACACTGGCTCAAAGCCGACGGGCACACTTTGGCATGCCCCTTTAAAATTTCTGCAGGAATTTTCTAGTTATTATAACATCTTCTTCCATTACCGTTAATGCGGCTCGTACCGCTGCGTGCCCACCCACAAAAGTGGTATCAAAACGTGCGGCTCGTACCCAAGAAGGGAGCTATTACTTTTATTGGGGATCGGAGTTAGGACGTAAAAAGCGAAAAACGAGCAAAATTTCCAACTGCCGAAACCCTAGAGTGTAACTGAAACCAACTGCCGCTTTTTAGAGTGAGGAACAGGTGGAATTTTGACCCAAAATAATTTTGAAATCGCTCTCATGGCCGCAAAACTTGTGCTATTGGTATGAAAGTTGGTCAGGAAATAGCACCGCATGTCTGCTCCGGTAAAATGTTTTCAAAATTTCTCTAGGGCTTACGGTTTTCTGTCCAGGTGCTTCAGAGCAAAGTGATGGGACATGACCAACTGACGCTTCATCCCCAGTGTTTTATATAGGTTTTTGAGTTACTACAGATGGAGGGTGAACAGAATGTTAAATCTACAGGCAGGGCAGAGTTTTCTTGGCATTATATCACTGGTTTAACCCAACCACTGTTACACATTGGATTAGTGTGGCCATTTAAAATTAAGCTTACTGAAAATTTCATAATAAAAGCCTGTATATTCTTTGCAGCCTAACTAACTCTAACTAAAGCCTTGACATTTTTCACATCAGGTCATTACTCTTTTGGCCTTTATGTGACTGGTTTAAACAAAACTACT